>NC_061512.1:34165886-34186876 GCF_022539505.1 Lolium rigidum
GCATGCTCTCCGTTTATAGTAGAGGCTCTGGCCAAGTTTTTACTTTTAACTCCAAGAGGGAGTATTTATGCTCGATAGTGGGTTCATGCCCGCATTGACACCGGGACGAGTGACGAAAAGTTCTAAGGTTGTGTTGTGCTGTTGCCACTAGGGATAAAACATTGGCGCTATGTCCAAGGATGTAGTTGTTGATTACATTACGCACCATACTTAATGCAATTGTCCGTTGCTTTGCAACTTAATACCGGAAGGGGTTCGGATGATAACCTCGAAGGTGGACTTTTTAGGCATAGATGCAGCTTGGATGGCGGTCTATGTACTTTGTCGTAATGCCCAATTAAATCTCACTATACTTATCATGTCATGTATGTGCATTGTTATGCCCTCTCTATTTGTCAATTGCCCGACTGTAATTTGTTCACCCAACATGCTTTTATCTTATGGGAGAGACACCTCTAGTGAACCGTGGACCCCGGTCCATTCTTTTAATACCGAAATACAAATCTGCTGCAATACTTGTTTTTACTATTTTCTCTGCAAACAATCATCTTCCACACAATACGGTTAATCCTTTGTTACAGCAAGCCGGTGAGATTGACAACCTCACTCGTTTCGTTGGGGCAAAGTACTTTGGTTGTGTTGTGCAGGTTCCACGTTGGCGCCGGAATCTCCGGTGTTGCGCCGCACTACATCCCGCCGCCATCAACCTTCAACGTGCTTCTTGACTCCTACTGGTTCGATTAAACCTTGGTTTCTAACTGAGGGAAACTTGCCGCTGTGCGCATCACACCTTCCTCTTGGGGTTCCCAACGGACGTGTCAACTACACGCATCAAGCAAATTTCTCGCGCCGTTGCCGGGGAGATCAAGACACGCTGCAAGGGGAGTCTCCACTTCTCAATCTCTTTACTTTGTTTTTGTCTTGCTTTATTTTATTTACTACTTTGTTTGCTGCATTATATCAAAACACAAAAAAAATTAGTTGCTAGCTTTACTTTATTTGCTGTCTTGTTTGCCATATCAAAAACACAAAAAAATTAGTTACTTGCATTTACTTTATCTAGTTTGCTTTATTTACTACTGCTAAAATGGCCAACCCTGAAAATACTAAGTTGTGTGACTTCACTAGCACAAATAATAATGATTTCTTATGCACACCTATTGCTCCACCTGCTACTACAAGCAGAATTCTTTGAAATTAAACCTCGCTTTACTTAATCTTGTTATGCGAGAGCAATTTTCTCGGTGTTAGTTCCGATGATGCTGCTGCCCATCTCAATAATTTTGTTGAACTATGTGAAATGCAAAAATATAAAGATGTAGATGGTGACATTATAAAATTAAAATTGTTTCCTTTCTCATTAAGAGGAAGAGCTAAAGATTGGTTGCTATCTCTCGCCTAAGAATAGTATTGATTCATGGACTAAATGCAAGGATGCTTTTATTGGTAGATATTATCCCCCTGCTAAAATTATATCTTTGAGGAGTAGCATAATGAATTTTAAACAATTAGATAATGAACATGTTGCTCAAGCTTGGGAAAGAATGAAATCTCTGGTTAAAAATTGCCCAACCCATGGACTGACTACTTGGATGATCATCCAAACCTTCTATGCAGGACTAAATTTTTCTTCGCGGAATTTATTGGATTCAGCTGCTGGAGGTACCTTTATGTCCATCACTCTTGGTGAAGCAACAAAGCTTCTTGATAATATGATGGTCAATTACTCTCGAATGGCACACGGAAAGAGCTCCACAAGGTAAGAAGGTAAATTCCGTTGAAGAATCCTCTTCCTTGAATGATAAGGTTGATGCTATTATGTCTATGCTTGCGAATGATAGGACTAATGTTGATCCTAATAATGTTCCATTAGCTTCATTGGTTGCCCAAGAAGAACATGTTGATGTAAACTTCATTAAAAATAATAATTTCAACAACAATGCTTATCGAAACAATTCTAGTAATAACTATAGGCCATATCCTTATAATAATGGTAACGGTTATGCTAATTCTTATGGGAATTCTTACAACAATAATAGGAATACACCCCCTGGACTTGAAGCCATGCTTAAAGAATTTATTAGTACACAAACTGCCTTTAACAAATCTGTTGACGAAAAGCTCAATAAAATTGATATTCTTGTTTCTAGAGTTGATAGTCTTGCCTCTGATGTTGATCTTTTGAAATCGAAGGGTATGCCTAATAGGGATATTGAAAATAAAATTGTTACTACAGAAAATGCCATCCAAGTTAGAATTAATGAGAATATAAGATTAATGGCTGAACTGCGTGCTAGGTGGGATAGAGAAGAAAATGAAAAACTAGTTAAAAAGGAAAATGTAGCTAAACTTTGGACTATTACCACCACTAGCAATGCTAATGATTCATATGTTGCTGCACCTCCTACTATCAATGGTAAAATAATTGGTGTTGGCAATGTTTCTACTCCTAGTGCAAAGCGCGCAAAATTACTCCGAAACCGCTAAAACTCGCTGAAACCGCTCGTGATAAAACTGCTGAAATTTTTTCCAACCTTGGGGATGATAATCCCATTGCTTTAGATTGTAATGATTTAGATTTTGATGATTGCCACATCTCTGAAGTTATAAAGTTCTTGCAAAAACTTGCTAAGAGTCCCAATGCTAGTGCTATAAATTTGGCTTTCACAAAACATATTACAAATGCTCTCATAAAAGCTAGAGAAGAGAAACTAAAACTTGAAACTTCTATTCCTAGAAAGCTAGAGGATGGTTGGGAGCCCATCATTAAAATGAGAGTCAAAGATTTTGATTGTAATGCCTTATGTGATCTTGGTGCAAGTATTTCTGTTATGCCTAAAAAGTCTATGATATGCTTGACTTGCCACCATTGAAAAACTGTTATTTGGATGTTAATCTCGCCGATAATGCTAAAAAGAAACCTTTGGGGAAAGTTGATAATGTTCATATTATGGTTAACAATAACCTTGTCCCCGTTGATTTTGTTGTCTTGGATATTGAATGCAATGCATCTTGCCCCATTATATTGGGAAGACCTTTTCTTCGAACCGTTGGTGCTACTATTGATATGAAGGAAGGTAATATTAAATATCAATTTCCTCTCAAGAAAGGTATGGAACACTTCCCTAGAAAGAGAATGAAGTTACCTAATGATTCTATCATTAGAACAAAATATGATGTTGATGCTTCGTCTCTTGATGTTACTTGATATACACTTTCTGCGCCTAGCTGAAAGGCGTTAAAGAAAAGCGCTTATGGGAGACAACCCATGTTTTTACTCCAGTATTTTTGTTTTATATTTGTGTCTTGCAAGTTGTTTACTACTGTAGCAACCTCTCCTTATCTTAGTTTTATGTTTTGTTGTGCCAAGTAAAGTCTTTGATAGAAAAGTAAGTACTAGATTTGCATTACTGCGCAGTTCCAGATTTCTTTTCTGTCACGAATCTGGGTCTATCTCCTCGTAGGTAGCTCAGAAAATTATGCCAATTTACGAGCATGATCCTCAGATATGTACGCAACTTTCATTCAATTTGAGCATTTTCGTTTGAGCAAGTCTGGTGGCCTAATAAAATCCATCTTTACGGACTCGTTCTGTTTTGACAGATTCTGTCTTTTATTTCGCATTGCCTCTTTTGCTATGTTGGATGAATTTCTTTGATCCATTAATGTCCAGTAGCTTTATGCAATGTCCAGAAGTGTTAAGAATGATTGTGTCACCTCTGAACATGTGAATTTTTATTATGCACTAACCCTCTAATGAGTTGTTTCGAGTTTGGTGTGGAGGAAGTTTTCAAGGATCAAGAGAGGAGTATGATGCAATATGATCAAGGAGAGTGAAAGCTCTAAGCTTGGGGATGCCCGGTGGTTCACCCCTGCATATTCTAAGAAGACTCTAGCTGTCTAAGCTTGGGGATTCCCAAGGCATCCCCTTCTTCATCGACAACATTATCGGGTTCCTCCCTTGAAACTATATTTTTATTCCGTCACATCTTATGCACTTTGCTTGGAGCGTCGGTTTGTTTTTGTTTTTTGTTTTGTTTGAATAAAATGGATCCTAGCATTCACTTTATGGGAGAGAGACACGCTCCGCTGTAGCATATGGACAAATATGTCCTTAGGCTCTACTCATAGTATTCAAGGCGAAGTTTCATCTTCGTTAAATTGTTATATGGTTGGAATTGGAAAATGATACATGTAGTAACTCTAAAATGTCTTGGATAATTTGATACTTGGCAAGTGTTGTGCTCATGTTTAAGCTCTTGCATCATATACTTTGCACCCTTTAATGAAGAAACACTTAGAGCTTGCTAATTTGGTTTGCATATTTGGTTTCTCTAGAGTCTAGATAACATCTAGTATTGAGTTTTGAACAACAAGGAAGACGGTGTAGAGTCTTATAATGTTTACAATATGTCTTTTATGTGAGTTTCACTGCACCGTTCATCCTTGTGTTTGTTTCAAATAGCCTTGCTAGCCTAAACCTTGTATCGAGAGGGAATACTTCTCATGCATCCAAAATACTTGAGCCAACCACTATGCCATTTGTGTCCACCATACCTACCTACTACATGGTATTTATCCGCCATTCCAAAGTAAATTGCTTGAGTGCTACCTTTAAAATTCCATCATTCACCTTTGCAATATATAGCTCATGGGACAAATAGCTTAAAAACTATTGTAGTATTGAATATGTACTTATGCACTTTATCTCTTATTAAGTTGCTTGTTGAGCGATAACCATGTTTCGGGGACGCCATCAACTATTCTTTGTTGGATATCATGTGAGTTGCTATGCATGTCCGTCTTGTCCGAAGTAAGAGAGATCTACCACCTTCATGGTTGGAGCATGCATATTGTTAGAGAAGAACTTTGGGCCGCTAACTAAAGCCATGATTCATGGTGGAAGTTTCAGTTTGGACATATATCCTCAATCTCATATGAGAATAATAATTGTTGCCACATGCTTATGCATTTAAGAGGAGTCCATTATCTCGTTGTCCATGTTGTCCCGGTATGGATGTCTAAGTTGAGAATAATCAAAAGCGAGAAATCCAAAATGCGAGCTTTCTCCTTAGACCTTTGTACAGGCGGCATGGAGGTACCCCATTGTGACACTTGGTCAAAACATGTGCATTGCAAAGATCCGGTAGTCCAAGCTAATTAGGACAAGGTGCGGGAACTATTAGTATACTATGCATGAGACTTGCAACTTGTAAGATATAATGTACATAACTCATATGCTTTATTACTACCATTGACAAAATTGTTTCATGTTTTCAAAATAAAAGCTCTAGCACAAATATAGCAATCGATGCTTTCCTCTTTGAAGGACCATTCTCTTTACTTTTATGTTGAGTCAGTTCACCTATCTCTCTCCACCTCAAGAAGCAAACACTTGTGTGAACTGTGCATTGATTCTTACATACTTGCATATTGTACTTGTTATATTACTCTATGTTGACAATTATCCATGAGATATACATGTTACAAGTTGAAAGCAACCGCTGAAACTTAATCTTCCTTTGTGTTGCTTCAATGCCTTTACTTTGATTTATTGCTTTATGAGTTAACTCTTATGCAAGACTTATTAATACTTGTCTTGAAGTACTATTCATGAAAAGTCTTTGCTATATGATTCACTTGTTTTCTCATGTCATTACCATTGTTTTGATCGCTGCATCCACTACATATGTTTACAAATAGTATGATCAAGGTTATGATGGCATATCACTTCAGAAATTATCTTTGTTATCGTTTTACCTCGCTCGGGACGAGCAGAACTAAGCTTGGGGATGCTTGATACGTCTCCGACGTATCGATAATTTCTTATGTTCTATGCCATATTATTGATGATACCTACATGTTTTATGCACACTTTATGTCATATTCGTGCATTTTCCGGAACTAACCTATTAACAAGATGCCGAAGTGCCGGTTCCTGTTTTCGCTGTTTTTGGTTTCGTAAATCCTAGTAACGAAATATTCTCGGAATTGGACGAAACGAAGACCCGGGGGCCTATTTTTCCACGGAGCTTCCGGAAGACCGAAGAACACACGAAGTGGGGCCACGAGGTGGCGACACCACAAGGCGGCGCGGCCCGGGGGCCCGCGCCGCCCTATGGTGTGGCCCCCTCGTCCGGCCCCCGACTCGCCCTTCCGCCTACTTAAAGCCTCCGTCGCGAAACCCCCGATGCGAAAAACCACGATACGGAAAACCTCACCGAGACGCCGCCGCCGCCGATCCCATCTCGGGGGATTCTGGAGATCTCCTCCGGCACCTCGCCGGAGAGGGGATTCATCTCCCGGAGGACTCTACACCGCCATGGTCGCCTACGGAGTGATGAGTGAGTAGTTCACCCCCGGACTATGGGTCCATAGCAGTAGCTAGATGGTTGTCTTCTCCTCATTGTGCTTCATTGTTGGATCTTGTGAGCTGCCTAACATGATCAAGATCATCTATCCGTAATTCTATATGTTGTGTTTGTCGGGATCCGATGGATAGAGAATACCATGTCATGTTAATTATCAAGTTATTACACATGTGTTGTTTATGATCTTGCATGCTCTCCGTTTCTAGTAGAGGCTCCGGCCAAGTTTTTACTTTTAACTCCAAGAGGGAGTATTTATGCTCGATAGTGGGTTCATGCCCGCATTGACACCTGGGACAGAGACAGAAAGTTCTAAGGTTGTATTGTGTCTGTTGCCACTAGGGATAAAACATTGGCGCTATGTCCAAGGATGTAGTTGTTGATTACATTACGCACCATACTTAATGCAATTGTTCCGTTGCTTTGCAACTTAATACCGGAAGGGGTTCGGATGATAACCTCGAAGGTGGACTTTTTAGGCATAGATGCAGCTTGGATGGCGGTCTATGTACTTTGTCGTAATGCCCAATTAAATCTCACTATACTTATCATGTCATGTATGTGCATTGTTATGCCCTCTCTATTTGTCAATTGCCCGACTATAATTTGTTCACCCAACATGCTTTTATCTTATGGGAGAGACACCTCTAGTGAACTGTGGACCCCGGTCCATTCTTTTAATACCGAAATACAAATCCGCTGCAATACTTGTTTTTACTATTTTCTCTGCAAACAATCATCTTCCACACAATACGGTTAATCCTTTGTTACAGCAAGCCGGTGAGATTGACAACCTCACTGTTTCGTTGGGGCAAAGTACTTTGGTTGTGTTGTGCAGGTTCCACGTTGGCGCCGGAATCTCCGGTGTTGCGCCGCACTACATCCCGCCGCCATCAACCTTCAACGTGCTTCTTGACTCCTACTGGTTCGATTAAACCTTGGTTTCTAACTGAGGGAAACTTGCCGCCGTGCGCATCACACCTTCCTCTTGGGGTTCCTAACGGACGTGTCAACTACACGCATCACCCCCTTGAGTGGCCGGCCACCCCCTCCCAAACCCTAGCCGCCCCCTCTCCTCCATAGCTCCCGCGTGCTTTAGCGAAGCTCCGCCGGAGTTCTCCACCGCCACCGACACCACGCCGTCGTGCTGTCGGATTCAAGAGGAGCTACTACTTCCGCTGCCCGCTGGAACGGGAGGTGGACGTCGTCTTCATCAAAAACCGAACGTGTGACCGAGTACGGAGGTGCTGCCCGTTCGTGGCGCCGGAACCGATCGTGATCAAGATCTTCTACGCGCTTTTGCAAGCGGCAATTGAACGTCTACCGCAGCAACAAGAGCCTCATCTTGTAGGCTTTGGAATCTCTTCAAGGGTGAGACTCGATACCCCCTCGTTGCTACCGTCTTCTAGATTGCATCTTGGCTTGGATTGCGTGTTCGCGGTAGGAAAATTTTTGTTTTCTATGCAACGTTATCCTACACTAACGAGCTCTGAACAAAACTCAAGTGAAAAAACAAGAGCTAAACGCAGTACTAGAAAACTAGAACACTCGCAAAACAATAACAGCGAAAACTAGAGCGTTCTATGCAATTAAAACGGAGCGGATCTTTCTCCAAAAAAAATGTGCCGGGATCCAACATATGCTACAGGAAACAAAACAAAAACAAAATTAAAAACAAAAAATAAAGACGCTCCAAGAATTACACATAGCGTATGAAGCAATAAAAATATAGTGTTAGAGAGATGACCCGTTGTTTTGTTGATGAAGAGGGGATGCCTTGGGCATCCCCAAGATTTGACGATTGTACCTCTTGAATATGTCTTGGGGTGCAGGGTCATCCCCAATCTTGAGCTTTTGTCCATTCTTCATCTCATCACATTATTCTTCTTTCGCTACACTTGAAAACTTCCTTCATACAAAAACTTCACACAATTCTTCATTAGCAGCATTAGTACAATCAAAATAAAAAAATCTACTTGTGTTCAGTACTAACATATATCAAACATCTATTAAAGCATTAGTTACTGTAGCAACTTTTAAAAAAGCTCTTTGATCAAAAGAACTTAAAAAGAAAGAGATTTAAGAAGCAAATGCAAATAGTGCAGAAATCTGTCAAAACAGAACATAAGGTAAAGATCGATTTTTCTAAAATCCTCTGTTGCTTATCTCGAAAAGTTGTCAACTAACAAAAGTTAGATAATAATCTGCGGCATATGAAAAAAAATGACATCTCAAAATTCCGCTCTGGCTATATTTATGAATTTTGATGGTAACAGCACAGAATCTATTTCTGGACAGCAACTTCCCCAAATATTACTTTCTTCCTATTAGAGGATATATTGGCGCAAAAATGAAATAAAAATGATATGGAGAGGTCATTACATTAGTAATAACTTCCATGACTCAACAAAAATTAAACTTACTGTAAATAATACATGGGTTGTCTCCCATAAGCGCTTTTCGTTAACGCCTTTCAGCTAGCTGCAGAAAAAGTGCGAGCATCAAGTATTATCAAGTGAAGAATCATCAACATCATAATTTGATCTAATAATAGAATCATAAGATGACTTCTTTTTCTTTTTAGGGAAGTGTTTCATACCTTTCTTGAGTTGGAATTTATATTTAATAGTCTCATCTCTCATATCAATAGCAGCACCGACAGTTCTAACAAATGATCTTCCCAAAATAATTGGACAAGAAGCATTGCATTCAATATCCAAAACAACAAAATCAACGGGACCAGGTTAATATTAACCATAGTAAGAACATTTTGAACTTTTCCCAAAGGTTTCTTTGCAGCAATATCAGCAAGATGAACATCCAAATAACATTTTTCCAACGATGGCAATTCAAACATATCATAGATTTTTCTAGGCATACCAGAAATACTTGCACCAAGATCACATAAAGCATTGCAATCAAAACCATCTATTTTCATCTTAATGATGGGATCCCAGCCATCTTCTAAATTTTTAGGAATAGAGGCTTCGCGTTTTAATTTCTCCTCTCTAATTTTCATAAGAGCATTTGTAATGTTCTTTGTAAAAGCCATATTTATAGTACTAGCATTAGGAATTCTAGAAAGATTTTGTAAGAACTTAATTACTTCAGAGATATTGCAATCATCAAAATCAAAATCATTATTATCAAAAGTAAGAGGACTCTTGTCTCCCGTACTCCAAAAAATTTCAGCACACTTAACAGAAACAGTTTTAGTGGTTCTAGGAAATTTCGTAGAAGGAATGAAGACTCTTCCTACTCCAAATATTTTACCATTAATAGTAGGAGAGTGGCTAGAATTTGAAACTTCATTACTACTGGTGGTGGTGATGGTATAAACTTTAGTCATATTATTCATTCTAGCAATTTCATCTTCCCCTTCCCACCTAGCATGCAATTCCGTCAACATCCTAACATTTTCATCGATATTAACTTGAATGGCATTCAAAGTTTTACTTTCTTTAACATCATAGGGAAACATTTTAATTTAAGAAAATCAATATCATGAGCAAGGCTATCAACTTTAGAAGAAAGAATATTAATTTTGCCAAGCTTTTCCTCAAAAGTTTTTTTTGAAAGCAGTTTGTTTACTAATAAAATCCTTAAGCATGACTTCAAGATCAGAAGGTTTACTTTTATTATTGCTGTAGGAATTACCATAAGAATTTCCATAAGCATTCCCATTATTAAAAGGATATGGCCTATAATTGTTGCTACCAAAATTATTCCTATAAGCATTGTTGTTGAAATTGTTGTTTTTAATGAAATTCACATCAACATGCTCTTCTTGAGAAACCAAAGAGGCTAACGGAATATTATTTGGATCAATATGAGCTTTACCATTAACAAGCATAGACATAATAATATCAATTTTATCACTAAAGAAGGAGGTTTCTTCGACATAATTTACCTTCTTACCTTGTGGAGCTCTCTCGATGCGCCATTCAGAATAATTTACCATCATATCATCAACTAGTTTTGTTGCAGCCCAAAAGTAATGGACGTAAAGGTACCTCCAATAGCTGAATCCATGAGATTTCTTGAAGAAAAATTTAGTTCTGCATAAAAAGTTTGGATGATCATCCAAGTAGTCAGTCCATGAGTGGGACAATTCTTTACCAAAGATTTCATCCTTTCCCAAGCTTGAGCAACATGTTTATTATCATATTGTCTAAATTTCATTATGTCGCTTCTCAAAGATATAATCTTAGCAGGAGGATAATATTTTCCAATAAAAGCATCTTTGCATTTAACCCAAGAATCAATACTATTTCTAGGCAAAGATAGCAACCAATCGTTAGCTCTACCTCTCAATGAGAAAGGAAACAATTTCAGTTTTATAATGTCACCATCTATATCCTTATATTTTGCATCTCACAAAGTTCAACAAAATTATGAAGGTGAGATGCGGCATCTTCAGCACTAACACCAGAAAATTGTTCTTTCGTAACAAGATTTGATAAAGCAGGTTTAATTTCATAGAAGGCTGCTTCGGGAGCAGGTGGAGCAATAGGTGTACAAATAAAATCATTATTGTTGGTGCTAGTAAAATCACACAACTTAGTATTTTCAGCGGAACCCATTTTAGCGAAATTAAAACTAAGTACCAGAACTACAACTATAATAGAAACTAATTTTTTTGTGTTCCCGCGCATTTGCGCGGCTAGATTATCTAAAGTTTTTATATCTTGTTGTCACATTTTCTAAAATTTAGAAAATATTATTATCTAATAGGTATATAAATTTAATAAAGAATAGGTAAGCATTTCAGTGAGTTCTTTTGAGGTTTCAATATGCTTTTAGATATTTGTCTTCCTTTTTTTCCATGTAAATTATGTGGCTTAAACATCTTATTATTTTATTTATTTTCACTTTTATAATGTCATTGGGTACAACAAAATGTTGTTTGTATCTTCTTCTTGCTCTTTTGTTCGATTCTTTTTATTAACTCACAATTTTAAATTTTTTGTTAGGGATTAAATGTTGTTTCCAGTATCCACATTTGTTCGAAAATACATCACTAAGCTCCCAAGATCTTTTTAGCCTAATATGTTGGCTTTTCCCCAAAATTTCATACTACATATTAGTTGTATTTTATCCAACCATTGTTTTCCCACTTCATATATCAGTGCATGCTGTGTGACTGCAAATGACAGTCCACGGTGTATATCTCTTTTTCTTTCCTGAAAAGCATGCCAAAATATTCCTCTTTCTCTTCCTTACCAGTGGGTCAACTTTACCCAATCCATTGTATGTACGAACGTACCCAGGAAAATCCCCTTTCTGCAATGCTTGCCACTTTGCCAGGCCAGACGCGCTTCTTGACCAAGTCGGGGATGGCGTTGCCCGCCGGCGAGGCTGTATGACGGCGAATACAGCAGCAGGTCATCCCTTGTGTAGAAGCGCAGGTGCGCCAACCCAGTCGTGTGGAGCGCCACTATGTCCGCCTCCGACAGCTCGATCTGAAGACCTGCACGACGCTCGGAGCTCGAGGTCGCCCGCGTTCAGCGGCAGCAGATGTGTTCAACATTTAGCATGTCTCACTGCTCCAGCCCGCCTCCAAGGCTGCTTCTGACATTTATTTATCTTCTCCAAATTTTGATTACAGGATTGATCCCATAATTTAGATTGAGAAGACGTGATGTCCGATGTTGTCGGTGGCACGCTCAGACGGCCTGGGTCGAGAAAAGCAGCACACCAGTCAAGTAGAGGAGATTGGCGCATGTACCACATTGCCAGCGTAGGTTTGTCCGACATCTCTTCTACCTGAATCTAAGGCCTACTCTTATCAAGCTATGAGTCTGAACCAAATACATTTTGCATTAATTTCGCTCTAGAAATTTGACTAATAAAGTAGATTGGCGTGTCACTACTTTGCACCTAGAAAATGTTGTTTAAATTGAGGTTTTGTTCTGTGAGTAACCATTATTTCCCTTGATTCGAGTCATTATTGTAATATATATGCTTGGAGAATTGCTCAATCCATTCAGTCTTCATCTTCCAATTATAAATCCTTTCTAGAGTTGTACCTCTCTTTTTGTTATGCTAAGGTTTTGAATTATAGTGCTACTTATGTGATGATTTGATAATGTGCTTCAATTTCATAATGATCTTACAAAAGTTCAATAGGCCAACCGACCTCAGGATATAACTGATGTTCTGCTCAGCCTGCTGACTTAATTGGACATCCCCTTATATTCGAAATGCATGGTTGCAGGTAACCTAAGTTGCGATAATGTGTCCTAGATGATGCTAATTTACTTAAGGCTTGTTTGCCAAAGGAAATATAACATCATACTGAGTTGAATTAGCCTCCAGTTTGCTGGTGTGTGTAACTTCGCAGAAGCTCATCACCAGTAAACAAAATATTGTTCAATATATCATTATTTTCTTTCCAACAATATCCTGATAATAATGGAGTAAAGCAGGGTGTGACTGCTGCAGTTGAGGACCTTGCAGAAAAGCTTGCACAAAAGTATTCCTTATAAGAATCTCCTCAGTGAAATATTTTCTTCTCTCGTGGTATCTCAGATCTGTTACCGACTTAATATTTAGAAATCTAGCTAAGCACTTGACCACATATATATGTAAGCGGTGAAAGTACATTCAGTTTCTTTGAATGTTGTAGTTATAGAAGAGAGTTAACCGAGGACACATATGCAATGTAGAATTGTTGATTCTTTCAAATTTATTTAGTTAGCTATAAAAACAAATGGATGACTGTGCAATTTAATACATCATGTACATGTTTCAAGCTTCATTATATGAGAGATCTTGTAGATCCTCAAAGAAAACAGGAAATAAGGTTTATTACCATCCAAAAAATTGATATAGGCATGCATCTCCGCATAAAGATCAACCTTGATTTGTGTTCCTCGTTAAAATCTCCATGATGGATACCCTGGGTCCCGAAGGTAGAAGCAAATGACGGTGGCTGCTTGGCGTCATGGACCGAGCTGCACCGGAACTGGGAACCAGTAGGCTGATATTATAAAGGTTCAAACAACAACAGCACAAACATATAGGGTTTGGTTAGAGCCAGGTTAGCATGCTCCGACGGGAACAGAGGAAGAGAGGCTAGGTGGAGGAAGCTGCACCAGTGAAAGGAAACTCTAATGAGCATGTTTGCTATTTCATATGTTGGAAGAGTGTTGTTAGTTTCCCTATTCTGACCTTGGCTGGTGCCTCTTGCGACATCAATCTCTGAGACGACCATCACGACCACATTGTATGCTAGAGCTCCCTATCACCACGGTGCTATCTGCTCAGGAAAATTTTGCAGTTTGGCAATTAAAACAGTGTTGCACAACCAGAGTACTGGGCTGTTTTGATCCTCATACGTTGAGGAAATATTGTGTTCTATATCAACTTTATCATGATCCTGTAAGAACTTTTAGATGCTCTTGACAAACAGGAAAATTTTACTCGAAGATGCATGATCATATTCTTAATATTCTAATCCATACCAAAAAAAACATGAAGCAGACTAATTTACCAAGTAGTACATCATTGTTTTTCTCATTGACGCCACCGGTGGCGTCACCTCTGATCTAGTCCTTGCCTCCTTGAGATCCTACATATTGTTCCCCTTGAAACCGGTGAAGTGGTGTAGCTCTCCAGATTGAGAAAAGACGTTAAGAACGATAAAGAAGAGTGAAAACAATCAAGTGATGCACAGGGGGGTGCTTTCTCTTGGTACATAGCTCAGTATCAAGATAACATAGGTCCTGCACCCAACGACTGATGTGCAACTGGTTTGAAAAGTGGTATTCTTGCTCTCAAAATGTAAATAAATCAAAAAGTAGGCAAGAATTCCGTCTGTACTAATACTTATAGCAGCTTAGTAGTAGTTTAGACAATAGAACAAATCCATCATAAAAAAAATACCTGGTCATCCATCAAGATCATGCTGATACTTATATTCAGAGGCCGAAGGGTTCACTGAATCCGACATTTTTTTTAATTTGACTTTGATGGTTCATAGTTTGTCCACTTGTGGTAAGCTCACTTAAGTTCTTGTACGCCATAGAGATGTTGCCTTCAATTTTTTTTTTATAAATAGTTATTTTAGTCTTAGGTACAGATGATTTGATATTTTGATCTGGAAAAAGTAACTTAACTAAATATTATTATTGCACGGTGTAATCAGGGTGTCTATAGACCTTTGAATAAGTGATTTATCTAACCAATAATAACATGAAAGCAGGTTGTTCGTAAGAAAAGTAATGTTAGAGTGATGATCTAAACACACACAAAGACTGCAACTATTACCTGAAGATTGCAGTTGTTGCCTCAGTTTGATGGCTTGCCTTTGATCTGGTGGTGTCCTGCTAGCAGGTTCTTCATAAGAACATGTTAGGAGGGAAGATCTAACACACATACGAAGACTACAACTGTTACCTGAAGATTACTGTTGCCTGAAGTTGATGGGGTGCCTTTTATCTGATGGCATCCTGCTGGCTTGTTGTTCCATCGATTTGCCGATGCACGCAAGTTGCATGAAGTTGATGGCATGGCCTGCTATTGCTTTGATTAGCCAATGGAAGCGACTTGCTGAATTTCTTGGCGTGACTATGATCTGCTGGCGTACCGCTGCACTGCTTCCGTTTATTTACCGATATAAGCCAGAGTTGTTGGCGACCTTTAATCTGGCATCGGGCGCCTAAGCCTTCAATCTGTTGACATCTCGTCTCGTGCTAATGTCGAGAAGCCTTCCATCGTCCTATGTTCGAGTGTGCAAGGCTGACGGCCTCCTCTCCGGTGCTTGCTGGGAGCGTAGGACGGGAGATATCCGCTCTCCATCTTGTTGACATGGCTGACAGATCAACATGCACATCACGGAGAAGATGACTGGAGGAAGGGAGCTGCAGGACTCGCAGCGGCCAATCATAGACAGGTGAAAAATAGGTGATGGAAGATCCAGTGGAGCCGTGCAGAGCGGGCGGCAATGGAGGCCAGAGTGGCGGTGGTGGATTAGATTGGAACGGGATTGTGTATTCTAGGAAGCAAATCTCGACAGAATTGTTCTGGTGCAGCTATAGGCACATATCATATCTCAGTCGTTATTGCTTATTTGCTTAAGAGGAAATAAATTAGACAGTAACTGGATAGTTGATCAAAAGGGGATTATTAAGAGCAACTACATTAGACAACCCTCTCCAAGTATACATCTGGTCCTTGCAAGGATGCAGAGATCTTACCAGTTTATCTCAATCCATCCTTCCGTCATCATGCACCAGCCTCGTGTGAAATTCCAATGTATTGGCTGCAGGCTAACGCAAACATGGTTAGTGTCTGCAGGCCATCATCGGTAGTGGAAGTTTGCTTATCTTATTAGATGTGGCTGAACTAACCTTCATACAGAGCGTAGTCCGATGCAGCCGGCAGGCAAAAGATCATTGATTCAGGTTGCATGTGCTTCGGCCGGCCATCTAGGCTTAAGAGTCGAGATGTGGCAAAACTTGTGGCGGTGCAAGGCTTTCGGCTTTTCCTTTCTCGAGGCTAGCATGGCAGCCGCTGAGATCCATGTACGATGGTACCACATAATCCTCGCATGCGCCGCGGATCGAAGCTTCACTCCGATGATTAAGACGGTTCTTCTAGGCTCGCATGCTATGCTTTTAAGAGAAAACACGGCACGGCGCTGTTGCTCGCGATGTGGCGGCGGCGGCGGCGTGGGGATGGCCATGATGTTGATTTCTCCCGTGAAAGGAGGGTCTGCTTTGATTAGGTTTGGCTTTTCCTATTTTTTTCTGGTGGACGTGGACACGGTTATAGAAACTTAATCTTGGCCATTTGTCATAATTTGATTTTGTCTAGCTAATCTAAACCGTTGGTTGTTTGTTGTTTTAATAATATAATAGATTATAAAAGTAAACTAATTTTTGTGTGGTTTTGAAATAGTAAAGCAAGCAAAACAAAAGAAAGTAAACTAAGAAAACTACAACAAAGTAAACATATTGTAGATGAGAGACTCCCCTTGTAGAAATCCTCTTTCTCCCCGGCAACGACGCCAGAAAATCTTGATGGTGTTCCGGTGATGGCGCCAGACAATCTTGTTGGCAGTTATGGAAGTGGTTGGGAAACCCCAAGAGGAAGGTGTGATGACCACAACAACAAGTTTTCCCTCGGTACGAAACCAAGGTTTAATCGACTAGTAGGAGAAAGGCGTGACTTCTAAAGGTGTTGCTAGCTAAATAGTGGCAGGGAGCACTACCGGCGTCAGCAACAACGTGGAATCTGCACACAACACAACTAAAGTACTTTGCCCCAACTTGCAGTGAGGTTATCAATCTCACCGGTGTGCTGAACACAAAGGATTAGACGTTGATGGCGCGTGAGACACACGTCTGTTGGGAACCCCAAGAGGAAGGTGTGATGCGTACAGCAGCAAGTTTTCCCTCAGTAAGAAACCATGGTTATCGAACCAGTAGGAGATGAAGGCCACGTGAAGGTTGTTGGTGAAGGAGTGTAGTGCGGCGCAACACCAGGGATTCCGGCGCCAACGTGGAACCTGCACAACACAATCAAAATACTTTGCCCCAACTTAACAGTGAGGTTGTCAATCTCACCGTCTTGCTGTAAACCAAGGATTAAACGTATGGTGTAGAGAATGATGTTTGTTTGCAAAGAACAACAAAGAACAGAGTTTGCAGTAGATTGTATTTCAGATGTAAAAGAATGGACCGGGGTCCACAGTTCACTAGTGGTGTCTCTCCAATAAGAAATAGCATGTTGGGTGAACAAATTACAGTTGGGCAATTGACAAATAGAGAGGGCATAACAATGCACATACATATCATGATGACTACTATGAGATTTAATTAGGGCATTACGACAAAGTACATAGACCGCTATCCAGCATGCATCTATGCTTAAAAAGTCCACCTTCGGGTTAGCATCCGCACCCCTTCCAGTATTAAGTTGCAAACAACATACAATTGCATTCAGTATGGTGCGTAATGTAATCAACACAAATATCCTTAGACAAAGCATTGATGTTTTATCCCTAGTGGCAACAGCACATCCACAACCTTAGAACTTTCTATCACTGTCCCAGATTCAATGGAGGCATGAACCCACTATCGAGTATAAATACTCCCTCTTGGAGTCACAAGTATCAACTTGGCCGAGCCTCTACTAGCAACGGAGAGCATGCAAGAACATAAACAACACATATATGATAGATTGATAATCAACTTGACATAGTATTCCATATTCATCGGATCCCAACAAACACAACATGTAGCATTACAAATAGACGATCTTGATCATGATAGGAAGCTCACAAGATCTAAACATGATAGCACATGAGGAGAAGACAACCATCTAGCTACTTCTATGGACCCATAGTCCAAGGATGAACTACTCACACATCAGTCCGGAGGCGATCATGGTGATGTAGAGTCCTCCGGGTGATGATTCCCCTCTCCGGCAGGGTGCTGGAGGCGATCTCCTGAATCCCGGAGATGGGATTGGCGGCAGCGGCGTCTCTGGAACTTTTTTCGTATCGTGGCTCTCGGTAATAGGGTTTTCGCGACGGAGAGTTTAAGTAGGCGGAAGGGCAGAGTCGGAGGAGGCACGGGGGCCCCACACCATAGGGTGGCGCGGGCCCCCCTTGGCCGCGTGGCCCTGTGGTGTCGGCGCCCCATGGCCCCACTTCGTATCCTCTTCGGTCTACTGGAAGCTCCGTGGAAAAATAAGACCCTGGGCTTTTGTTTCGTCTAATTCCGAGAATATTTCGTGTGTAGGATTTCTGAAACCAAAAACAGCACAAAACAGGAACTGGCGCTTCGGCATCTCGTTAATAGGTTAGTGCCGGAAAATGCATATAAATGATGTAAAGTGTATATAAAACATGTGAGTATTGTCATAAAACTAGCATGGAACATAAGAAATTATAGATACATTTGAGACGTATCAGACATATCGAGTGGAAAGAGATGTTTCAGAAAGTAAACAGAACATGATTTCCGTAGAATTTATCAGTAAAGGAAATAGGACCGAGATCCACATTTCACTAGAGGTGTCTCTCCATAAAGATAAATAGCATGTTGGGTGAACAAATTACAGTTGGGCAATTGACAGAATATCGACCATACATGACAAGATGATTACTATGAGATTTGATATGGGCATTACAACATAATACATAGACCGTAAGCCAACTGCGTCTATGACTAATAATCCACCTTCAGGTTATCGTCCGAACCCCTTTCAGTATTAAGTTGCAAGCAATAGAATCGCATTAAGCAATGTGTGTAAAGTAAACAATAGAATTACGCTCGGATAAAACATTGTTGTTTTCTCCCTAGTAGCAACAACACATCTACAATCTTAGAAGTTTAAAATCACTCTCCCAGAAATCTAGAGGATTGAACCTACTGTCGAGCATAAATACCCCATCTTGGAATCATAAGTGTCCAATTGGCCAGAGTTTCTACTAGAAACGGAGAGCATGCAAGATCACAAATAACATATGACATAAATATATAATCAATCTCAGCATAGCATACAATATTCATCGGATCCCAGCAAACAAAATATATAGGATTACATAAAGATGATCTTGATCATGTAGGGCAGCTCACAAGATCTATACATGAAGCACAAAGTGGAGAAGACAACCATCTAGCTACTGCTATGGACCCATAGTCTAGGGATGAACTACTCACACATCACTTCGGAGGCGGGCATGGCGATGTAGATGCCTGATACGTCTCCAACGTATCTATAATTTCTGATGTTCCATGCTAGTTTTATGACAATACCTACATGTTTTGCTCACACTTTATAATGTTTTTATGCATTTTCCGGAACTAACCTATTAACAAGATGACGAAGTGCCAGTTCCTGTTTTTCTGCTGTTTTTGGTTCCAGAAAGGCTGTTCGGGTAATATTCTCGGAATTGGACGAAACAAAGGCCCACGATCTTATATTTCCCGGAAGGTTTCAGAAGTCCGAAGGGGAGACGAAGATGGGCCAGGGGGCCCCCACACAACACCTGGGCGCAGGCCCACTCCTGGCCGCGCCACCTGGTGGGGAGGGCGCCCTGGTGCCCCTCCGACGCCGCCTCTTCGCCTATATAACCCCTGGTGACCTAAAAACCCGACACCAATTGACGAAACTCCAGAAAGACTCCAGGGACGCCGCCGCCATCGCGAAACTCCGTTTCGGGGACAGAGTCTCTGTTCCGCGCACGCCGCCGGACGGGGAATTGCCCACGGAGTCATCTCCATCGACACCACCGCCATATTCATCGCCATCGCTGTCTCCCATGATGAGGAGGGAGTAGTTCTCCCCCGAGGCTGAGGGCTCTACCGGTAGCTATGTGGTTCATATCTCTCTCCCATGATGTGATCTTTATGAATATATAGATGTTACTCTTGTCTATTATGCGTCTACAGGTTACTTTAAATATGAACTCCGGATGTTGTGGAGCTTGTTTACTCCGGCTTGAGGGAGCTCTTGTAGCCCTACACAATGAATGGTGTTTGTTATCCAACAAGAGAGTGTTTGAGAGTAGTACTTATTTGTTCATCTATGTGATCATATGCTTTGCAATCTAGATGTCATATGCTATTCAAGTGCTTAATTATGTGAACTTTGGAGTTACTGTGACCTCGGTGTAATGGTGACAGTGTGTACGCCGTGTGTAACTCCCTTATGAATTGTGGTGTGTTAGTACCTCCTATGAATGCTCACTGTGACGGTGTGGGGTGTTTATTAGTACTTGGGAATACGCCTTTGAGGTGTGCTTTTGCACACTTGCCCAATGAATTTGAGTTCTCTATCCAATAAGAGAGTAGTATGATGAAGTGCTTATATTTATATTCAATTATGATTGCAATGTTGAGAGTGTCCACTAGTGAAAGTATGATCCCTAGGCCTTGTTTCTAAGCATTGAAACCCCGTTTCCAACAAGTTCTGCTACATGTTTGCCTGCTGCCATCTTTATTTCAGATTGTTATTACCGCTCATATACATCCATATCACTTGCATTTTACTATCTCTTCGCCGAACTAGTGCACCTATACATCTGACAAGTGTATTAGGTGTGTTGGGGACACAAGAAACTTCTTGTATCGTAATTGCAGGGTTGCTTGAGAGGGATATCTTTGACCTCTACCTCCCTGAGTTCGATAAACCTTGGGTGATTCACTTAAGGGAAACTTGCTGCTGTTCTACAAACCTCTCGCTCTTGGAGGCCCAACACCGCCTACAGGAATAGAAGCGTGCGTAGACATCAAGCTATTTTCTCGGCGCCATTGCCGGGGAGGTAAGGTAAAAGGTATTCACATCCTCCGACTACTAAGCTATTTCCTAGCACCGTTTCCGTGTGTGAGTGCTCGAAGCTATTTCCTTTAGATCCTGCAATTGCATCTTTTTGTTTCTTGTTTTTATTTTTCACTAGTTAGGCTTAATGGAAAACAACAAAAAAATTAGAGATCTTTATGAACTTTATATTGAATTAGGACATGATGTGTTTGAAGAGAGAATTAAAAAACCCATGGAACTTTGTTTGCAAAATAGCAATGTTATTAGCATGAACTCTTTGAACACTATTGTTGCTAATGCTATGGAAAATTCTAAGCTTGGGGAATGTTGTGGGTATACTTCATA
>NC_061512.1:34186976-34287632 GCF_022539505.1 Lolium rigidum
ATGGGGTTTTTATAAGCAGTTCTATAAGCCCATAGTGCTTCCTTCAATTTACTAGCCCAATTCTTTCTAGTTTTATTAACAGTCTTTTGCAAGATAGATTTAATTTCTCTATTTGATAGTTCTACTTGCCCACTAGTTTGAGGATGATAAGCGGAAGCAATTCTATGATTAATACCATATTTAGCAAGAGTTTTTCTAAAACCACCATGAATAAAATGAGAACCTCCATCTGTCATAATATATCTAGGCACTCCAAATCTAGGAAAAATAATGTCTAAAAGCATTCTTAAAGAGGTCTCACCATCAACACTTTTTGTAGGTATGGCTTCCACCCATTTAGTAACATAATCAACAGCAACAAGTATATGAGTGTTACCTTCTGAAGAGGGAAAAGGTCCCATGAAGTCAAATCCCCAACAATCCAATGGTTAACAATCCAATGGTTCAATAACAAGAGTATAATTCATAGGCATTTCATTGCGTCTGGAGATATTACCAACCCTTTGACATTCATCACAAGATAAAATAAACTTCCTTGCATCTTTGAAGAGAGTTGGCCAATAAAAACCTGATTGTAGAACCTTTTGCGCGGTTCTATCTCCGGCGTGATGTCCTCCATAAGCACTACCATGACATTTACTCAATATCTCTTGTTGTTCATATTCGGGAACACATCTTCGCAGAATACCATCCACTCCTTCTTTATATAAGTGTGGGTCATCCCAAAAATAATGCCTCAAGTCATAAAAGAATTTCCTCCTTTGCTGAGCTGAAAAGGTTGGAGGCAAGTACTTGGAAACAATAAAGTTAGCATAATCAACATACCAAGGACTGTCTCGCGAGCTCACCTTTATTACAGCCAATTGTTCATTTGGAAAACTATCATTAACGAGGAACAGGATCATAAGCAATATTTTCCAATCTAGACAAATTATCAGCAACAGGATTATCAACACCTTTCCTATCTACAATATGTAAATCAAATTCTTGCAAAAGAAGTACCCATCTAATAAGCCTTGGCTTAGCGTCTTTCTTTGTCATAAGGTATCTAATTGCAACATGATTGATGTCTACGGGTGCTTCTATTCTTGTAGACAGTGTTGGGCCTCCAAGAGCAGAGGTTTGTAGAACAGCAGCAAGTTTCCCTTAAGTGGATCACCCAAGGTTTATCGAACTCGGTGGAGGAAGAGGTCAAAGATATCCCTCTCATGCAACCCTGCAACCACAAAGCAAGAAGTCTCTTGTGTCCCCAACACACCTAATAGGTGCACTAGTTCGACGAAGAGATAGTGAAATACGAGGTGGTATAAATAAGTATGAGCAATGGCAACGGCACCGAAAAAGTGCTTTGCCCGGACAGTAAACAAGCGATAGTAACGCGAGCGGTAGTAACGCGGTAAAACAAGTAAACAAGCAGCGATAGCGATATTTAGGAACAAGGCCTAGGGATTAGACTTTCACTAGTGGACACTCTCAACTTTGATCACATAACAGTAATAGATAAATGCATACTCTACACTCTCTTGTTGGATGATGAACACATTGCGTAGGATTACACGAACCCTCAATGCCGGAGTTAACAAGCTCCACAATTCAATGTTCATATTTAAATAACCTTAGAGTGCATGAAAGATCAACATGACTAAACCAAGTACTAACATAGCATGCACACTCGTCACCTTCATGCACTATGTAGGAGGAATAGATCACATCAATACCATCATAGCAATAGTTAACTTCATAATCTACAAGAGATCACAATCATAGCCTACGCCAAGTACTAACACGGATGCACACACTGTCACCATTACACCGTGGAGGAGGAATAAAACTACTTTAATAACATCACTAGAGTAGCACATAGATAAATTGTGATACAAAACACATTGCAATCATAAAGAGATATAAATAAGCACTTCACTACGCCATTCATAACAGTGAATAAGTATTCTGTGAAATATAGCCTAAGAGACCCACACGGTGCACACACTCGTCACCTTTACACACGTGGGACAAGGAGTCTCCGGAGATCACATAAGTAAAACTCACTTGACTAGCATAATGACATCTAGATTACAAGTATCATCATATGAATCTCAATCATGTAAGGCAGCTCATGAGATTATTGTATTGAAGCACATAGGAGAGAGATGAACCACATAGCTACCGGTACAGCCCCGAGCCTCGATGGAGAACTACTCCCTCCTCATGGGAGACAGCGAGCGTTGATGGAGATGGCGGTGGTGTCGATGGAGAAGCCTTCCGGGGCACTTCCCCGCCCGGCAGCGTGCCGGAACGGAGACTCCTGTCCCCGGATCTTGGCTTCGCGATGGCGGCGGCTCCGGAAGGTTTTCCGTACCGTGGTTTTTCCGTCTCGAGGTTTTAGGTCGAGGACTTTAAATAGGCGAAGAGGCGGAGTCGGAGGGGCGACGAGGCGGCGACACCATAGGCGGCGCGGCCAGGGCCCGGGCCGCGCCACCTCATGCGTCCGGTGGCCCCGTGGCCCCCTCTCGGCGCTTCTCGGGTGTTCTGGATGCTTCCGGTGAAAATAGGAACCCGGGCGTTGATTTCGTCCAATTCCGAGAATATTTCGTTACTAGGATTTCTGAAACCAAAAACAGCGTAGAAAACAGGAACCGGCACTTCGGCATCTTGTTAATAGGTTAGTTCCGGAAAATGCACGAATATGACATAAAGTGTGCATAAAACATGTAGATATCATCAATAATGTGGCATGGAACATAAGAAATTATCGATACGTCGAGACGTATCAGCATCCCCAAGCTTAGTTCTCGCTCGTCCCGAAGGTGTAAAACGATAACAAAGATAATTTCGAAGTGACATGCCATCATAACCTTGATCATACTATTTGTAAACATATGTAATGAATGCAGCGATCAAAAACAATGGTAATGACATGAGTAAACAAGTGAATCATAAAGCAAAGACTTTTCATGAATAGTACTTCAAGACAAGCATCAATAAGTCTTGCATAAGAGTTAACTCATAAAGCAATAAATCAAAGTAAAGGTATTGAAGCAACATAAAGGAAGATTAAGTTTCAGCGGTTGCTTTCAACTTGTAACATGTATATCTCATGGATAATTGTCAATGCAAAGTAATATAACAAGTGCAATATGCAAGTATGTAGGAATCAATGCACAGTTCACACAAGTGTTTGCTTCTTGAGGTGGGGAGAGATAGGTGAACTGACTCAACATAAAAGTAAAAGAAAGGTCCTCCAAAGAGGAAAGCATCGATTGCTATATTTGTGCTAGAGCTTTGGTTTTGAAAACATAAAGAGAGCAATAAAAGTAAAATTTTGAGAGGTGTTTATTGTTGTCAACGAATGGTAGTGGGCACTCTAACTACCTTATCAACCAGACTTTCAAGAGCGGCTCCCATGAAGGACGTTATCTCTACCAGCAAGGTAGATCATCCCTCTTCTCTTTTGTTTACACATGTACTTTAGTTTAATTTTTCTTTATTTATGGATGACACTCCTCCCAACCTTTTGCTTACACAAGCCATGGCTAACCGAATCCTCGGGTGCCTTCCAACATTCACATACCATGGAGGAGTGTCTATTTGCAAAATTAAGTTGCTTATCGATGAATCGAGCAAAACATGTGAAGAGAATTATTAATGAAAGTTAATTAATCGAGGCTGGGAACCCCATTGCCAGCTCTTTTTGCAAAATTATTGGATAAGCGGATGAAGCCACTAGTCCATTGTGAAAGTCTCGTCGAAGTAAATGACAAGATCGAAAGATAAAACACCACATACTTCCTCATGAGCTATAAAACATTGACACAAATCAGAGGTGATAAATTTTGAATTATTTAAAGGTAGCACTCAAGCAATTTACTTTGGAATGGCGGAGAAATACCATGTAGTAGGTAGGTATGGTGGACACAAATGGCATAGTGGTTGGCTCAAGGATTTTGGATGCATGAGAAGTATTCCCTCTCGATACAAGGTTTAGGCTAGCAAGGTTATTTGAAACAAACACAAGGATGAACCGGTGCAGCAAAACTCACATAAAAGACATATTGTAAACATTATAAGACTCTACACCGTCTTCCTTGTTGTTCAAACTCAATACTAGAAATTATCTAGACTTTAGAGAGACCAATTATGCAAACCAAATTTTAGCAAGCTCTATGTATTTCTTCATTAATAGGTGCAAAGTATATGATGCAAGAGCTTAAACATGAGCACAACAATTGCCAAGTATCAAATTATCCAAGACATTCTACCAATTACTACATGTAGCATTTTCCGTTTCCAACCATATAAAAATGAACGAAGAAGTATAACCTTCGCCATGAACACTAAAAGATAAAGCGTAAGAACACACTGTGTTCATATGATACCAGCGGAGCGTGTCTCTCTCCCACACAAGCATGTATGTATCCAGAGATATGCAAATAACAAAACAAAAACAAGAATACAAGCACAAAGACGCTCCAAGTAAAGTACATAAGATGTGACCGAATAAAAATATAGTTTCGGGGAGGAACCCGATAATTTGTCGATGAAGAAGGGGATGCCTTGGGCATCCCCAAGCTTAGACGCTTGAGTCTTCTTGAACATATGCAGGGATGAACCACCGGGGCATCCCCAAGCTTAGACTCTTCACTCTTCTTGATCATAGTATATCATCCTCCTCTCTTGACCCTTGAAAACTTCCTCCACACCAAACTCGAAACAACTCATTAGAGGGTTAGTGCACAATTAAAAATTCACATGTTCAGAGGTGACACAATCATTCTTAACACTTCTGGACATTGCTCAAAGCTACCGGAAGGTAATGGAACAAAGAAATCCACCCAACACAACATAAAGAAGCAATGCGAAATAAAAGGCAGAATCTGTCAAAACGAACAGTCCGTAAAGACGAATTTTAAAAGGGCACCAGACTTGCTCAAATGAAAATGCTCAAATTGAATGAAAGTTGCGTACATATCTGAGGATCACTCACGTAAATTGGCTTAATTTTCTGAGTTACCTACAGAGAATTAGACCCAGATTCGTGACAGCAAAGAAATGCTGTATCTGCGCAGTAATCCAAATCTAGTATTCAACTTTACTATCAAAGACTTTACTTGGCACAACAAAACATAAAACTAAGATAAGGAGAGGTTGCTACAGTAGTAAACAACTTCCAAGACACAAATATAAAACAAAGTACTGTAGCAAAATAACACATGGGTTATCTCCCAAGAAGTTCTTTCTTTATAGCCATTAAGATGGGCTCAGCAGTTTTAATGATGCACTCGCAAGAAATAGTAGTTGAAGCAAAAGAGAGCATCAAGAGGCAAATTCAAAACAAATTTAAGTCTAACATGCTTCCTATGCATAGGAACCTTGTAAATAAACAAGTTCATGAAGAGCAAAGTGACAAGCATAGGAAGATAAAACAAGTGTAGCTTCAAAAATTTCAGCACATAGAGAGGCATTTTAGTAACATGAAAATTTCTACAACCATATTTTCCTCTCTCATAATAACTTTCAGTAGCATCATTGATGAAATCCACAATATACCCATCACATAGAAGCATTCTTATCATGAGTTCATCATGCATAAAATTATTACTCTCCACATAGGCATAATCAATTTTATTAGTTGTAGTGGGAGCAAATTCAACAAAGTAGCTATCATTATTATTCTCATCAAGTGTAGGAGGCATAGTATAATCACAACAAAATTTACTCTCCATAGTAGGTGGCACCAAAAGACCACTATCATTATAATCATCATATATGGGAGGCAAAGTATCATCAAAGAAAATTTTCTCCTCAATGCTTGGGGGACTAAAAAGATCATGAAAACCAGCTTCCCCAAGCTTAGAACTTTCTATATCATTATCAACAATGGTGTTCAAAGCGTTCATACTAATATTACTACCAAAGATGCAAATAAGGTTCCATAGGTTTTTTAATTTTCGCATCAAACCATCCATGTCTTAAATCAGGAAATAGAATAAGAAGCTCATTGTTGTCCATTATGCCAAACTAGTGTAAACAAGAAACAAAAAGATGCAATTGCAGGATCTAAAGGAAATAGCTTCGAGCACACACACAACGGCAACAGAAAAGTAATTAGTTACCTGGGACCGTAGTATGAATGCCTTTTACCTTTCCTCCCCGGCAAAGGCGCCAGAAAAGTAGCTTGCTGTCCACAACTGGCGCGTGGTTGACGAGGGAGGAAATGGTGTAGCTTTCCTTCGCTCCTCGCAACGGCGCCGGAAAAGTGCTTGATGTCTACGGGTGCTTCTATTCTTGTAGACAGTGTTGGGCCTCCAAGAGCAGAGGTTTGTAGAACGAGCAGCAAGTTTCCCTTAAGTGGATCACCCAAGGTTTATCGAACTCGGGGAGGAAGAGGTCAAAGATATCCCTCTCATGCAACCCCGCAACCACAAAGCAAGAAGTCTCTTGTGTCCCCAACACACCTAATAGGTGCACTAGTTCGGCGAAGAGATAGTGAAATACAGGTGGTATGAATAAGTATGAGCGTAGCAACGGCACCTGAAAAGTGCTTTGCCCAGGACAAGTAAACAAGCAGTAGTAACGCAGCAGTGAGTAACGCAAGAAACAAGTAAACAAGCAGCGATAGCGATATTTAGGAACAAGGCCTAGGGATTAGACTTTCACTAGTGGACACTCTCAACTTTGATCACATAACGGAATAGATAAATGCATACTCTACACTCTCTTGTTGGATGATGAACACATTGCGTAGGATTACACGAACCCTCAATGCCGGAGTTAACAAGCTCCACAATTCAATGTTCATATTTAAATAACCTTAGAGTGCATGAAAGATCAACATGACTAAACCAAGTACTAACACAGCATGCACACTGTCACCTTCACACTATGTAGGAGGAATAGATCACATCAATACCATCATAGCAATAGTTAACTTCATAATCTACAAGAGATCACAATCATAGCCTACGCCAAGTACTAACACGGATGCACACACTGTCACCATTACACCGTGCAGGAGGAATAAAACTACTTTAATAACATCACTAGAGTAGCACATAGATAAATTGTGATACAAAACACATTGCAATCATAAAGAGATATAAATAAGCACTTCACTACGCCATTCATAACAGTGAATAAGTATTCTCGTGAAATATAGCCTAAGAGACCCACACGGTGCACACACTGTCACCTTTACACACGTGGGACAAGGAGTCTCCGGAGATCACATAAGTAAAACTCACTTGACTAGCATAATGACATCTAGATTACAAGTATCATCATATGAATCTCAATCATGTAAGGCAGCTCATGAGATTATTGTATTGAAGCACATAGGAGAGAGATGAACCACATAGCTACCGGTACAGCCCCGAGCCTCGATGGAGAACTACTCCCTCCTCATGGGAGACAGCAGCGTTGATGGAGATGGCGGTGGTGTCGATGGAGGAGCCTTCCGGGGGCACTTCCCCGCCCCGGCAGCGTGCCGGAACAGAGACTCCTGTCCCCCAGATCTTGGCTTCGCGATGGCGGCGGCTCTGGAAGGTTTCTCGTACCGTGGTTTTTCCGTCTCGAGGTTTTAGGTCAGGGACCTTTAAATAGGCGAAGAGGCGGAGTCGGAGGGGCGACGAGGTGGCGACACCATAGGGGGGCGCGGCCAGGGCCCAGGCCGCGCCACCCTGTCGTCTGGGGACCACATGGCCCCCCTCGGCGGCTCTCGGGTGTTCTGGATGCTTCCGGTGAAAATAGGAACTCGGGCGTTGATTTCGTCCAATTCCGAGAATATTTCGTTACTAGGATTTCGAAACCAAAAACAGCAGAAAACGAGAACTGGCACTTCGGCATCTTGTTAATCGGTTAGTTCCAGAAAATGCACGAATATGACATAAAGTGTGCATAAAACATGTAGATATCATCAATAATGTGGCATGGAACATAAGAAATTATCGATACGTCGGAGACGTATCAATGATCAGTATGAATCGTAACTTTTAAATCAACAATATAGGATCTAAATTTATCACAAGCAAAGACTACAGCTAACAATTCTTTTTCAGTAGTAGCATAATTTCTTTGAGCAGCATCAAGAGTTTTAGTAGCATAATGAATAACATTCAGTTTTTATCTACTCGTCGTCCAAGAACAGCGCCTACAACAAAATCACTAGCATCACACATAATTTCAAATGGTAAGTTCCAATCGTGAGGTTCAACTATAGGGGCAGTTGTTAAGGCTTTCTTTAGAGTTTCAAAAGCTTCCTTACAATCATCATCAAAAACAAAAGGTACATCTTTTTGAAGAAGATTAGTAAGAGGCTTTGAAATCTTAGAGAAGTCTTTAATAAACCTCCTATAAAACCCAAACATGACCAAGAACACTACGAATACCTTTAACATCCCTAGGATAGGGCATCTTCTCAATGGCTTCATCTTTAGCTCTATCAACTTCAATACCTCTCTCGGAAATTTTATGTCCCAATACAATTCCTTCATTAACCATAAAGTGGCATTTCTCCCAATTAAGAACAAGGTTAGTTTCTTCACATCTCTGCAAAACTTTATCAAGGTTTCGCAAGCAACTATCAAAAGAATTCCCATAGACAGAAAAATCATCCATGAATACCTCTACAATACTCTCACAAAAGCCATGAAAAATAGCAGACATGCATCTTTGAAAAGTAGCAGGAGCATTACATAAACCAAAAGGCATACGCCTATAAGCATAAGTTCCATAGGGACAAGTGAAAGTGGTTTTCTCTTGATCTTTAGTTTTAACAAAGAATTTGTGAAAACCCGGAATAACCATCAAGAAAGCAAAAATGAGTATTTTTAGATAACCTTTCTAACATTTGATCAATAAAAGGCAAAGGGTAATGATCTTTCTTAGTAACCTTATTAACTTTTCGATAATCAATGCACATTCTATAACCTACAACTACTCTTTGAGGTATGAGCTCATCATTATCATTAGGCACAACAGTCATTCCTCCTTTCTTAGGAACACAATGCACAGGACTAACCCATCTACTATCAGCAATAGGATATATAATACCAGCTTCAAGGAGTCTTAATACCTCATTTCTTACCACATCCTTCATCTTAGGAATTAGACGACGCCGAGGTTCAACAACGAGCTTCGCATCATCTTCCATATTAATGGCGTGTTGGCAAATAGACGGAGAAATCCCCTTCAAGTCATCAAGAGTGTAGCCAATAGCACCTCGATGTTTCTTCGATATTTCCAATAACCTTTCTTCTTCAAACTCTGAAAGCTTAGAACTAATAATAACATGATATATTTTCTTATCATCAATATGAGCATATTTAAGATTATCAGGCAATGGTTTCAAATCAAAGACAGGATCTTCCTTTGGTGGTGGTGTTGTACCCAAATCTTCCACCGGTAAATCATGCTTAAGAATAGGTTGACGAAGGAAAATTTCATCAAGCTCATTTCTTTCTTCCCTAAAAACTTCACTCTCACTATTCTCCAAATGTTGCCTGCAAAGGATTATTAGGAGCAAGAACAATAGATGCACACTGTTCAACTTTAAAATCACTATTAGGCGAATCAATTTTATAAGGAGTTTTGGTAAATTTAGAGAAGTTAAACTCATAAGATTCACCAGCAAATTTAGTCAAAATTTTCTCTTTCTTGCAATCTATAATTGCTCCACATGTATTTAGAAAAGGTCTACCAAAAATGATAGGACAATATTTACTAGCAGTAGAACCAAGTACCAAAAAGTCAGCAGGATATTTAATCTTACCACATAGAACTTTCACATCTCGAATAATACCAATAGGAGAGATAGTTTCTCTATTAGCCAGCCGAATAACCACATCAATATCTTCAAGTTCACAAGAACCAATTTCGTGCATAATCTCCGTGTAAAGCTCATAAGGAATAGCACTAATAGTTGCACCAATATCACATAAACCATAATAACAATGATCACCAATTCTAACGGATAGCATAGGAACACTAGCTTTCCTAGATTTATTAGGATGCGAAACAATATTTGAAGCATCTTCACAGAAAATAATATGACCATCTTCTACGTTTTCAGTCACAAGATCTTTAACAATTGCAACAAGCGAGGTTCAACTTTTATTTGTTCTTCGAGTTCTATAGGTTTCTTTTCACTTTTATGAACCGCACTATTTATAACGAGTACTCCTTCATTTTAGCGAGGGAAAGGAGTTTTTTCAATATAAGCTTCGGGAATAACATGATCAACAGTTTCAACTACAACACATTTATTTATAGATGAATCAATTTTATCTTTATACGGTTCATGATACTTATCAAAGTTCTTCTTAGGCAATTCATAATGAGAAGCAAAAGCTTTATAAAGATTTGCAGCAACTTGAGAATCAAGACCATAAGTAGCACTCATATTACGAAATTTATCAGTATCCATAAAAGCTTCAATGCATTTATAATCATAATTTATACCCGATTCTCTATCCTTGTCGTTCTCCCATCCTTCGGTATTTTCTTGGATCCGATTAAGAAGGTCCCTTTTAAACTCTTCCTTGTTGCGTGTAAATGATCCAGAACAAGAAGTATCCAAGCAAGGTCTTGTCTTGAAAAGAAAGTCTTGCATAGAAATTATCAATAATAATATTACCAGAAGCTCATGAATGGGGCATTTGAGCATTAAAGACTTCAATCTCCCCCACGCTTGGGCAATACTTTCTCCTTCATGAGGCCAAAAATTATATATGCGATTCCGATCTTTGTGAATCTCACTTGGAGGATAGAACTTAGAATAAAACCGGGGCACAATATCATTCCATTCAAGAGAATCCCCATTATCCAAGAATTTATACCAATGCGCCGCTTTACCGGACAGCGATACAGAGAATAGTTTCTTCCTCACTTCATCCATAGCAATACCCGCACACTTGAATAAACCGCATAATTCATGTAAGAACAGTGAATGATCTCCGGGTGGACAGTTCCATCCCCCGTATAACGGTTACCCACTACACGTTCAATAATTTTCATAGGTATTTTGTATGGTAATTCTTCCTTACTGGCGCCTCATCCACTACCTTTGCAGTAGTAGTAGATTTCGCAAATAAACACTCAAGAGAAGATCTCTCCATAATGAGTTATAGCAGCAGTGCGAAATAAAATCAGCACAAACAGTAGAAATTTCCCTTACCAATTCCACTTACCAATAGCGCTTCACTCCCCGGCAACGGCGCCGAGAAAATAGTCTTGATGACCCACAAGTATAGGGGGTGTATCGCAGTATCTTCGATTAGTAAGAATGTCGATCCCAACGAGGAGCAGAAGGTGTTGACAAGCAGTTTCGATGAAGGATTCACTGTAAATGCTCACAGACAAGTATTCAGGGGTTTTTGATGTAACAGATGAATAAAGTACGAGTAAGTAAAGTGCGAGAGTAACAATTGCAGCGAGTGGCCCAATCCTTTTTAGCACAAAGGACAAGCCGGTTTGTTTACTTATAATGACCAAACGTTCTCGAGGACACACGGGATTTTAGTCTAGTGCTTTCGCTACATACGGCTAATTAATCTTCATTGTTTTGATAAGTGTTGTGTGGGTGAACCTATGCTAATGTACCGCCCTTCCTAGGACTAATACATACTTGTGATTATACCCCTTACAAGCATCCGCAACTACAAGAAAGTAATTAAGATAAATCTAACCACAGACTTTAAACTCGAGATCCCGCGATCCCTCCCGCATCGATATACCAACGGGGCTCGGGTTTCGTCACTCCGGCAACCCCGTAATTGGCAAACGAGTACAAGATGCATTCCCCTATGCCCATAAAGGTGAAGTGTCGTGTAGTCGACGTTCACACGACACCACTAGAAGAATAACACCACAACTTAAATATCATAACATTGAATATTATTTAACCATACTTCACTACTAACATTTAGACTTCACCCATGTCCTCAAGAACTAAACGAACTACTCACGAGACATCGTATGGAACATGATCAGAGGTGATATGATAATGAATAACAATCTGAACATAAACCTTGGTTCAACGGTTTCACTCAATAGCATCAATAACAAGTAGAAATCAACACCGGGAGAGTTTCCCCTATCAAACAATCAAGATCAAACCCAAATTGCTACAGCGGTGACGAGGTGCAGCGGTGGAGACGGCGGTGATGATGATGAAGATGATGGTGATGGTGATGGAGATGATGTCCAGCTCGATGGCGGTGACGATGGCGTCGATTTCCCCCTCCGGGAGGGAATTTCCCCGGCGGATCTCAGCCTGCCGGAGAGCTCTTTTCTCTCTGGTGTTCTCCGCCCCGCAGAGGCGGCTGTGACTCTTCGCGACGTACCCCCTCTGGCTTAGGTTTTCGGGACGAAGGCATACGCGAAGAAAAGGAGGCGAGAGGGGGCTGTGGGCCCCCTCCTCACAGGGCGGCGCGGCCAGGGCAGGGGCCGCGCCGGCCTGTGAGGAGGGCCCATGGCGGCCCTCCTCAGCTCCCCCTTTTGGCTCCCTTCGTCATCTGGAAAAATAGGAGTTTTCGTGTAATTTCCGTCAATTGTTGATCTTCCGAAATATTGCGTTCTGACGATGCTTTTTCCAGCAGAATCCTGGCTCCGGTGCGCGATCCCCAAATAATCATGAAACATGCAAAATAGATGAAATAACATAAGTATCCTCTCCAAATATGAAATATATCAATGAATAACAGCAAATTATGATATAAAATAGTGATGCAAATTGGGCGTATCAGCGCGGGTCGGCGCTTTTCGTCCGTCATCGTCATCCGAGCCTCCTCGATGGCGACGTCGAGGGCGTGGCCCCGGGGCGGCGGCGGGATTGGTACGCCGCCAGCACTTAGCCGCCACCCGCCGCCGGGAGGCCTCGTGTCCGGCGGGCAGGGGTACCCCGCCTGGTGGAGGAGGTGCCCCTCCCACGCGTGGAGCGACCGGCGGGGGAAGCCGTTGTTGGCTGTGCCATCTTCGTCGTTGAACGCCATGGATCGGGAGAGTGGAACGGGGATACGCGTCGCGGCGAACGGAGCGGGGTATATAGGCGCGGCTGGTGCCGGCGATTAAATGACGCGTGGAATGCGACGCGTCCGCGGCGAGCTGACCGGCGGCAGGCTTTTAGTGCGCGCGGAAGACGATGCGTGTGTCGTTGACCGGTCGGGTCCACCACTGCGGCGAAGACGAAGCGAAAAGCGCAGGAGAAATATCTCGGCGTTTCGCGCGCTTTCGCTTCGTCCGGAGTCCCCGAGCGCTCCCCGGTAGGCCGGGGTTGGCGTGGGCTTGCCGGATGGATGAAAACCCAAATCCAGCGAAAAACGAGGAACCGGGGGCGCGGCTGGACCATTTTTCGCCGTTCGGATGAAAAAATGGCACGCCGGGACCTGTTCGTGGAGACGAGTGGAGATGCTCTAACTATTAAGAAACGGAAAAACGACTGCTTAGCTAACTGTCTAGCTATATCGACGACCTAGCTTTCCCGCGAACGGAAGAAAAAAAGCGAGTGCTGATAATCCTCTTGGATGCTCTCGCTTCGATGGGCTACAGTGATGCTGGCTGGCTGGCTTCCCATATCGATATCGTGCGCCATACTCAAATGTACGCCATTAAACATCTTGCATGTCTATCTCGTAGTGCTACAATCCATTCTGATGACATTTTGATTTGTCTCCCTAGCTCTACTCTACATGATTGTTCATGTTTTACCGTCAATGTAAACTTCACTGCCTTTTAGTTAATGTAGGACATATATAGTACTCCTTCAGATTATGGGTTATAACGCCTAAGCGTTTTGTTTTTTGTTTTTTTAGATAATATAAGTTCTCTTTTATTTATTGTTTTCTCTTCTCCAATGCATGCTCGTTTTCTTTCTCTGTTTTCTCACATGCATGTAAAACTATTGATGCGTAAGAGGTATATGAACATTTTTGGTCCTAACGGATTGGCCTTAGGTTTTGTTATCACTAACGAAATGAGTTCTCGGTACTTATAAAATGCAAGACATATGGTCAAAAACCGAACTTTGGACAAACCGTTACTCTACACATTTTATATAACATATATTTAATACTACCTGATTCAGTTATATACTAACACAAACATGCATGCAGGTTCTCCTTGAGGCACCGTAGTAGTCAAAATCATACAAATTAGTTGTTGAAATCAGCCAAATTATTTGAATATCAGATTTATAATGGATATGTATGATTAAATTAGATACCCGGAGTTGTATTTACGTAAGACAAACGTGGCATGTCACGAGCCGTGTAATTCACGTCGTCTGTTTCTATGTACAAATTGGTGCAATTGAGCTTACTGCGCCTGGATTTTATTTTGAGAATCAACACCATATATATTTATAGTAATAAATAGTACATGATAGGGATAAACGAGCCGTCTTCAGCTTTGACAACGTAAATTCTAAAGGAAAGGACCAAATTTTCAAAGTCTTCAAAAATTTCTTCTTTCGTGAAATAATCTTGTACTTTTTCTGAAGGTAGGCAAAATTTGACATGTACATCTCAACGAAGGTTCTCCCATAATTTTAATTTGAGCCGCAATACCAAAGCTATGTGCACGTGAACAACCATTTAAGTAGTCAATCCATATCGGCAATAGTACCAACACCTGTATGTCATGGAAAATAATTGAAGAGCCTGGTCAACGTCACCGGAGAGCCGAGAGTATAAATCACCATTGTCGAGGACGTAACAGCCACGACAAATAGTGCGAGGACAATCCTCCTCGCAACAACCATAAGAAAAGATCCAAAATTGATCCCGTAAAGCGAGATCTGAAGGCTTGTACCTAGAAAATTATAATCTCCCAACACCACCATTGATGTCAGGAAGGAGAACTCATCATCGAACGAAGTACCGCATATCACTTATTGTAGACAATGCCATCTCCGTTGCGGTGGATGCCAAAAAGAAGATGGCCACACATGCATAAATCAGGTTCCAACCTCTCCCAACGTCGGCGAGGCCTGCCGTAGCAGGGGGAACGAACCTATATATGGGGAGGTGCAGGCGGAGTTGTGTTTCTAACGAGGCGGAGCTAAGTTTCCAAGATTCTTTTTCTGCGTCCCTCCACCATGCATGGGCTTGCTCCTTGATATTGTTTGTGTCATGTTTGAAGACGTAAATCCAAATAGAGCGTAATTTCATAACCCAGTCGTGGACCATTTCGTGATCCGTGGAACGAGTCTGCCAAATGTGTACAACTTATTTCAAATTTGACATCATAGCAAATAAAATTCGGAAACTTAAAATCAAAGACTCTAAATATTTACTTTCCCATTTTTCTAAAACATAGCAAATTGTTGAATTATTTTATGAAAATTTGTATGGGTAAGTTGCAACTCACTCTATGTCCATAATTTTTCAAATCTTGAAACCAAACCATCCATGCGATTCGGGGCAAATTTTCTATTGCAAGTCCAAATGGTAACCACACTAGGATAGTGCAGGTAAAATATTTTACGACGAATTTGGTTTATTTCTCCTAGTCGTCCACCTATTTTCTGAAAAAAAAGTTTGAAAGTTTGAGACTAATTTATGAACACTGAAGTGTGGTCATATATTCAACGGTTAGCAATTTTGTTTAACTAATTTCTAATTTTTTATTAAGCACATGGTAATCCCTACTACATTGTCAAAGAATTTATATTATCAGTTGTTAACTACTAAAGGCACAACACAGAGTAAACAAAACTATAAATTCCCGCAAATACTAAACATCCAACCACGGGTCATCCTATCCGCTGTATGTAGTTCCGCTGGATTAGCTTAAACAAATTTTGAATACCTCTTGAACAAGAGAAAACTTTTAAAACCATTTAGTTTGATTCCTGTATAGTTATGACCATGCCTAAAAATTGAAGCTTCCTGGTTACCATAGTGTTTCTTTAAACCGAGCTCTACTTTGTTAGTCCATAAATACATTATTTTACTACAATCTTGTTTCATTATTTTGCTCATTGGCGTTGAATCCAAAAGTTGACAGCTTGACTATATGAATTATAATTCATTTTACAATGATGATTTTGAGTTATTTACATAAAAAAATTCAATGTTCTGCGTAAAAGGATCACAACTAGCAGATCTTCATAATTGTAAGTAAATAAACTACACTATTTTGGATAGATCTTCGTAAACATATTTAATGTATCAGAAAACAAAAATTTATTTATAAGTGTGCGAAAATTAATCACAACAGATAGATCTTCATAGTGTACTTAAATTATTGTGTAATGAAACAAATATCATCAAAGATAGTTTTGAAGTGGCGATATCTTATATATCTTAACAAATTTGGTGGATAGAAAACCAAATAACTTGTAACTGTGTAATATGAGTATCTATGAAACATGAATTTTCTCTCTAGAAGATTCGACACAATGCAGCTGGCGTCCCAGATGGCTATTGTGCTAGTGTATTTATAATTGTATTTTTTTGATGGATCCTTTTGTTAGGTGTAGTGATATTGATTTTGTGTCATATAACCCGTATATTCTTATTGGAGATAAATGAATCATATATATTGAAAATAAATAAATTATTAGTGAAAGCTGTATCTGAATCAATAAATTACGACACATATTTTCTGTAGAAATGTACCAGAAAATAACAATACAAAACCTTGATTGGATCGATGGCCATAAAGGTTAGAGGATAAATCGGTTAATAATACATAATTATTGTTGTATACTCATATTTTAGAGGGAGGGGTCGATCGGACTGCCCAGGTGTGTACATATGTATACTACTTCCTCCATTCCATGTTAATTGATGTATATATGCATGCATCTGCCATAGATCGACGACGGCCATCTCTCTCAGCTCAGCTATATCGCCACCCTGTCCGCTGACTTCATCGCGGAACCAGGGTTGCAAATGCATGCATGGGTTTCTCCGGTGCCCATGAAGCGCCCATTTTTCATGGAGAAAAAACAAAATCGGACAAACTCGTTCGATCCTTCGGCCAACACCTGTACCTTTCTTGCCAGCTCGAGCTCATTACAAGTACGGATCTGCAAATCTGATAGGTCGTGAATTATGCGACACCAAGCCACCAGTCGATGGAGCAAAATTTATCCATGGATAATCTAGGCAGAGAACAGTTATTTTTTCAGACTCAGAATGTACATATCCATGGGTTACATACGTGGTGTAAGCAAATATCGTTGACGACCAGTGTTTTGCAGCAGTGTTCTCGATAAGTTGGGGTGGTGACTGTGTCTAGCTTCATTCGTGTCTGTACTCTTTGAGCTTCGCTTCTTAGTTTCTGGGATCACAATCCGAGGTCTAACCTTAAGGGCTTATTTGATTCATAGGATTCGTATAGAAACTGTTTAGGATTTAGATCGTATGGAAATTTTTCCTACACTAGTTGTTTGATTCATAGGAACATATATCCTATAGTAATCTTGTAGTGTAAATCGTATAGAAATAAAACACAACTCATCTTCCTATATGATTTAACTAGCCATGACATCTCAATCATATGCTTTCCCTATTCCTATGATTTTCCTATCCTATAAATCAAAGGAGCCCTAAGTGGTTACCTGGCAATGGTGACTCCTTGATTATTTTCTTGTTGGCAATGTCTAGAGACAGGATCATCTACATGCCATGCTGGTTAAGTGGTTAGATCGGACGAGAACGACACTTTTGTGCACAATTACTTTTTTGGAGGCGTTGTTTTGTAGAAGATTTTTCGGAGTCGAGGTGTCGTCACCACTATTGTGCTATTGCGGTCACAAGTCTCTAATAGCGTCGGCAGGGTTTTCGTTTTTTTTTTTCTCTTCTCTTCTCTTTTTTTTTTGGCTTTGGGCATCCTTAATGTGTAGAATTTCTCTACTCATTATGTTGTTGCAGCTCAGTATCTTCTTGGTATTAGTATGTTCTCTTTATAAAAAAATGCCCCCTCTTATCCGAATTATTTGTCGGAGATTTTTCTTGACATACATATATCTAGATACTACCTCCATCGCAAAGCGTAAGGATTATATTTGTTTGAAAAGTCAAACTAAGTAAAGTTTCACCAAACTTTTAGAATACTATCAACAAATATAAGATTTTGTAGATATCATACGAAAATATAATTTATTATTTGTTTAATGATATTAGTTTTGTATTGTGCATGTTAATAATTTTTGGTAAAACTTAGTCAAACTTGACGTAGTTTGACTTTCAAAAAATAATATAAACCTTAATCTTTAGGATAGTACGTTTTAGTGTACATATACATGTAAATTTAGATAAAAAACTATAACATATAATTTGGGACCGAGGGAATAGCCACTATTCGAACTATTCCCTAGCCAATACAAAGGAGGGTACGTACGCGTTCGTACGTGCAAGCGTACATTTCAGCACGTGAATGCATGTCTGCTTGATTAATTAGTACTTGCTGCCTGACTTTACAGATCTAAGAGCATCTCCAGCCACGTCCCCCAAAGCGTCCTCAAACCGCGCCGGATTGAGCGTTTGGGGGACGTGGTTTGTTCGTGCCGCGTTTGGGGGACGTCGCTCCCCAGCCGCGTCCCCCAAACGCCGCCCCCAAACATTTAAAATAATTTTTTTAACACATAAACCATTTATATCAAATGTAGCATATGAATAAAAATGTTTGCGAGGATTGTTTTCAAATTAAATTACAACAAATAATAAAACAAGTAATCAAATATAATAAATAGGGCTAGATGCTACATCAAGGTGCCACGGTATTTCCTTTGATCCTCCACAAATGCTCAACGAGATCAGCTTGAAGTTGCTCATGCACATTGCTGTCACGGATCTCTGCGTGCATGGTGAGAAAATCAGCAAAATCTGCAGGCAACTCATGATCAACCTCCGCGAGAGGGCCTTGACACTCATAGGGACCAACATGTGACCTAACATGATTCTTGCGGTCATCCTCGATGATCATGTTGTGCATGATCACACAAGCCTGCATCACCTCCCACATTTGGTCGTGAGACCGGCTTAGAGCAGAGTGCCGGACAATGGCAAATTGTGCTTGAAGCACACCAAATGCCCGCTCGACATCCTTCCCGCAAGCCTCCTGTCGTGTAGCAAAGTGAGAATTCTTCGGACCTGATGGATTCGAGATTGTTTTGACAAAAGTGGCCCATTTTGGATATATACCATCGGCTAGATAATAGCCTTTGGTATATTGGTGGCCATTGATCTCATAGTTGCATGGTGGAGCATGCCCTTCCACTAGTCTCGCTGAACACCGGAGACCGCTGCAACACGTTGATGTCATTGTGTGATCCCGCCATGCCAAAGAAAGAATGCCAAATCCACGGGTCATAATCTGCCACGGCTTCAAGCACCACACCTGCAATATCCATGACGCCCTTTGTATATACCTTGCCAAGCAAACGGGCAGTTCTTCCATGCCCAGTGCATGCAATCGATGCTTCCAAGCATTCCAGGAAATCCTCTGGCAGCATTTTGTGCCATGATCCTTGCAGTCTCTTCCTCAGTTGGCCCTCTCAAGTAGTATTTGCCAAACTTTCCACCATAGCTCGGCAAAACTTGTACATGCACTCACTGGCAGTAGACTCACTCATGCGAAGGTAGTCGTCCTGTGTATCTATCGGCAGGTGCTCCGTATGCAAGCATCCTCATGGCGGCGGTGCACTTCTGAATGGACGAGAACCCGAGAACGCCTACAGCGTCGAACTTGAGCTTGAAGTAGGGGTCGAACTCTCGAACGCCGTGGAGGATATTCATGAACAGACCCTTGCTCATCCTGTACCGGCGCCGAAAATTGTCGGCATGTGTTGCCCCGTCGGCGAAGTAGTCGTTGTGCAGCATGGCATGCCCCTCCATCCTCTGCCGGGGGCTTCGACTTCCTTCTTCCCGGCCTTGATCCTCCGCGGCGCGGCTCTCTTCCCTCTTCTCCGCCTCGGCGTCAAGCATGTCCTGGAGGGACGCGATGATCGGCAAATGCTCCCGCGGGTCGTCGTCGAACGCTTGCTCGTCCTCCGGCGAGCGGGGCAACCATCTCATCGTCGCTGTCCATGGCTAAAGCAAAATTAATGGTTAAAATTGCGCCGAGGCGAGACGACGCAACAAACAGCGGCCAATCGCGCCTACCCGGCAAGTCATCGAGCACCTTACGTGCGCGGAGGTGGGGCGGATTTGACGGCGCGTTCCGGGACGCGGCGCGGCGACGCGCGGCGGCGGCACGACCGGCGGGAGCCCCGGCCGCGACAACGGTGCCGACTCTCAGCAGAGATCAGACGCCCAAACGGCCGGGAAATCCAGCGGCGGCGGTGGGGTGGGAGGCGCGGGAAGGAAGGAGCGACGAGAAAAAAGGCGCGAAACCAACGGTTTATGCAAATAGTCGCCGACATGTGGTAGCCCGCCTCGCTTTTCGTTGTGTCCGGCGTCCCCGGAGCGTCCCCTGTGGGACGGGGATGGGCTCGGGGCGCCGGACACCGTATAGGGACGCGCCGGACAAAAAAGGGCTTTGGGGGACGCGGCTGTAACGCATTTTTCGTCCGGCACGCCCCAAATCTCTTTGGGGGACGCTTTGGGGGACGCGACTCGAGATGCTCTAAGGTTAGCTAGCCAGGTACGACGAACCATACAGATCACTCGAGTGCGGAGTGCGTGCGTGTGATCGAGGTAATTAGAGTACACACATATCCACTTACTTAGTATAATCTGACTTCTGTACGTGATTGAATCCGTGTTACCCTGCTCCACGGCATCCATGCAGGATTAGGCGCGCGCGATCTGTGCTCATGCATGCACCCATGTTTCCTGTAAAACATGCGACAGAAGATGCACTGCACATAGCTACTCCGAGCGCACGTCGTAAACATAAATGTTGCAACCAAAGGAAAAAAAGATAGTACGGAGTACTTGCATTATTGTACGGCATGCTCCCTGGGTTCCATCGATCTCTACGTTACCTTTGAATCCCCCCTTTCCCCCTTACAAAACCGAGCAAACTTTGTCTATAGCAGTTCAGGTTACATAATCTTTAGGTAGATCCGTGACCTTTGGCTCCTGTTCAGGTTACATATCACTTCTGGTATTGTTGTCGGAGATGAAGTGCCGATGGTGCGATGGCCGGGGAGAAACACGATGCCCCTAGCGGCCTAGCTTGGCTAGGTCTCAGTTGCTCCTTCCTTGTGTTCTTGCATACAAGGCCAGAGATTTATATTTATATTTCGGGTATGAGAAAACACAACTAACCAATAAATAATACGATTAACCATGTAAAAATTCCCTTATTTTTAGGCCTTTTACAATAGTAGTCTCTTAGCAGAGTATCATAGATAGAATGGCTACGTGGCGCTATAGTTAATAAGGTGAGAGAGTGGTGTTTTATCTTAGCTAAGATACAACCATTGCATGGAGTTATAGGCAAAAATAATTTTCACACACCAATCCTATGCATGTATCCTCGAAATAGGCTTTCATCCCGCTTTATAAATAAATTCCCAAACGGCCCAACCGATACAAGATGATGAGAAAATCCTCTTACACAGTAGGTCATCGATAAACAAAAAAGCACAAGAAAAGCCAAAACTTGCCACAGACGACACCGGGAACTAGTCCGTGGTAAAAGAGATCCATGATGATGCCCCCAATAGGGTAACGACACACAATGTTGTCATAGCCGCGAGCAAAGTCGTGGGTTTTATCGCCCGGAGCACTAATGCAGAGAAGGTACCCACAATAGCATCCCTAAGAGGGTAACCGTACCCGCATGCATCGCCACCGTTGGCATCGAAATGAGGAGCTCACGCTCAAGAAAACCTTCACACACGCCCACAATTGGACCACGCTCTACCCCCGAGCCCAGCCTTCAACACACGATGTAGGATATTTCAATACAAAGCACCGCCATCACAAGGGTCTCCCGTCGCCTGCTCCTCGCCACCCAAGTGATCAAAGAGCCCGACCATCACCACTGTCGCGCTACCCACTGATACGTCTCCAACGTATCCATAATTTCTGATGTTCCATGCTTGTTTTATGACAATACTTACATGTTTTGCTTGCACTTTATAATGTTTTTATGCGTTTTCCGGAACTAACCTATTAACAAGATGCCACGAGTGCCGGTTCCTGTTTTCTCGTTGTTTTTGGTTCCGGAAAGGCTGTTCGGGCAATATTCTCGGAATTGGACGAAATCAACGCCAAACATCCTATTTTTCCCGGAAGCATCCGGAACACCGAAGGAGAGTCGGAGGAGAGCCGGGGGCCACCACACGGGTGGGCCGCGCGGCCTACACCTCGGCCGTGCCGGCCTGGTGTGGGGCCACCCTGTCGCCCCTCTGCGCCGCCTCTTCGCCTATTTAAGCCCTTTCGACCTAAAAACGCGAGTACCAATTGACGAAACTCCGGGAAAGACTCCGGGGGCACCGCCACCATCGCGAAACTCCGTTTCGGGGACGAAGTCTCTGTTCGGCACCTGCCGGGACGGGGAAGTGCCCCCGGAAGCCATCTCCATCAACGCCACCGCCTCCATCATGCTCCGTGAGTAGTTCCCCCATGGACTACGGGTTCTAGCTGTAGCTAGTTGGTATCATCTCTCCCATGTTGCGGTGACCCAGCATACCACTGCATGTTGTAGTATACAAGTCGTTGACATGATCTTTGTGAAGGGACTTCTTCACAAATTGCCATATCTCTCAGAGTGGTACAACAGAAACATTGCAGGTCATAACACTCCATACTTTATTACAAACATTGTCTTACCAGTTGGTATTCTCACAGGTCCTATGAGAACACCCTAAGATACTACTTAAGTACGATTACAACTCTTAACAAGTATAAAGAGAGCTCAACAACTTATTTAGGTAAGTTCTACGTTGCTCGGCTCTATGATGCTAGGGTATGTCACTACTCCTCCACCTTCGTGTCATCTGGTCCGTAGACTATCCCATAGTCTACGCCTTCCACTCCGCCGGTAAGATCGGGTTCTTCGTAGACCAGCTCGTAACTTCCTTCCGGTGCTCCATCGTTGATGGCCTCCACTTCCGGATCACAGTCTAGCAAGGGTGTCGAAAGAAAGTGAGTACAGAGGTACTCAGCAAGTTCTAAAAGAGTAAAAAGGTGTTTTATGCACTAGCTACGACCATTGATCAGGAAATCGCAGGTCCATGCATGTTTCGAAATCATTTCTTCAAAAGGTTGCTTTTATTATGAAAACTATGCCCGTCAGTCTTCACAGGTTGACTAGAACTTCATGGAGTTCCTTTCCTGCCGCGTTCGCAGTTCCTTCCCGGAACAAGGAGTGACGACCACAATTTGATACACTCTGCGAGAGGTGCGTTACTTTTCCCACAAGAGATCTCACCCTTTTTGCCATCCGCGAGGACTTGCCCCCGTTCACACTTCCTTTGGTGTGAGGCCAGGTATAAAGATCCAAGCCCACACCGCCTTCTCCACGACTCGCAAACCCACCCTTTTGTCCAACCGTACACCCCCGATAGACTTCCCCCGATAATACGGCTTTACTCACGGTGTACTCCGGACAATCCTTCATAGATGGTAGAGCTTATCATCACTAATGGATGGGGATTTAAAAGGATATCCCAACCTATTGCGGTAGTGCCTCCGACACCCCACCGGCTCTACCAATCCGTTGGCGTGCAGAAGGGAAAAGATACGGCTGGCTTCCCCAGAGCCATTATAGATCTCATGGTCAACGCGGTTTGTACGGCGCTAGAATCACTGGACGGCATTGGTAATTAATCCTAGGGTGATATAACCCATTGCAATGGAACCTCCACCATATCAACACATACCATGGTTCCATTGCCAGCCACATAGTCATATTCATAATTGGAAAGTAACATTTCATTTGCGATGCAGGAATGATAAGTATATAGCTTTGCATTAAAGTAATAGAAAATACTCAAGTTGACATGAGCAAGGGTGAACTTGCCTGTGGACTGCGAGATAGTGCAGTTCAATGCAGTTGATGGAACCTGGACCTCGGGTTCTGTAAGAAGCATCATTGTCCGGTAAGGACAATGTTATAAAATCCAAATAATGCAATCATGGGTGTATTATTTTATGTTGATTCCCTTTACCCCGCTGAGTTAAAGCAATTTAGGGTTGCGTTTCAGAATTATGTCTTTGACAGTAACTTACAATGGATTAAAAGTATAAACCATTTTAATTCACATATAGAAACATAATTCAAAGTAAAACTACTTTACTTGGTGATTTCCTTAATCATTCCAAAAATAATTTGAAATCATAGAGTTACCTCTATAGTTTTGGAATAAAAAGGAATATAGTATTCTTCTTGGAAAAATACTCTTTTCAATGACTTGGAATAGTAGAATTTCATTTTGAATTGTTTGAAAATAAGTATTTGAACTTATTTGAGATTTTTCCTTGAATTTTAAATACAAGGAAATAATAGTTTAAAATTCCAAGTTATTATTTAAATTCTTAAAATTCATAATTTTGAATTTGTTTCATAAATTCTATTTCATATTTTATTCTTGTTCAGATTTATTTTTCATTCATTAATCCATTTTTAATGGATTTTTAGAGTTGTATTTGATTTATTAAAAATTGGTAAAGTTCTGGCCTTTTTTTAATTATTAAAAGACAAAAATGCCCCCTGACCCCTATTGGGCCAGCCCATTTACCTAAAACCCAGGGACAGCCCATTAAGGCCATACCCTTATGGGTCGGTGGCGCCGAACGGCCCACCTCACTCACTCACTCGGCCCTCTCTCGCTCTTCGTCTCTAACCCTAGTCTCCTGCGACGCCCGTGGCGATGGCGTCGCCGCCATGGCCGCCGCCTTGCTCCGGCCAGCTCCGAGCTCCCCCGCCGTAGCCACCTACCAAACCAGAACCGCCGCGTGCAGATCTATCGATCTGTCCGCGTGGTTTTCCCCTTTTCTTCCTCTCCTGGCGAATCGCCTCCGTTCTGGATCTCGTGGAGAATCGCCTCGACGAACTCCGGCGAGCTCTCGTCCTCGCCGACGATGGGTGCGCTCCTGGGGTTGACCTGGCGCGGGTGCTGCTCGCAGTACTCGTGCCGTCGCCTCAGGTGCATGCTACGGTGGTGTTGGGTTCGCCGGCGTAACGTCGGCGCCTACCCTGGATTTGCAGCTGTTAGGGCCGCGCGAGCACTGCCTCGCCATGCCCTAGCTTCTGCTTCCAGGCGCAAGTAAGTACTTCACCTTCTCCTTCTCTTCTGTGCGCCTCCCTTGCTACTGTTCTTCTTCCTCCTCATGCTCTGTTGCTCTCTGGTGATCCTGTGATCACACAGAGCTATGCCATAGTTGCTTAATCATCCAGTGCTGCTATCTACTGTAAGCTCATGGCCAAATTACTAGTTACTGGTACTGGCCAGTGTTGCTTTGCTCGCAATTCATGCCTGGCTTGCTTATCTGTTGCTTCTAGCATGCTCTGTACTTGCCATGCTCTGTTGTGCTTGCTCAAAAGCTTGCTATGCCATGCTATACTTGATTATGGCTTGCTTGCTTACTGGCATATCATGCTTGCTTGTCTAGGTGTACTTGTGATGCATCAGTGACACTTGTGTGTGCCAGTGGTGCTTGTGATATGCTTCTGTGCTTCCTATGCAAACTAGTGATCCATTGGATCACCCTTTTCTTGTTGGCTAGCTTCCCTGTGTAGCTTGACTTGACTCAATTGATCCATTTGATCAATTAATTGTCAGTGATGGCTTACTGACTAATTCTGTGGCTAAGTGATTCAATTTCCTTGCTCGATGTGGATGCTCAAGCATCACTATGCTGTGGCTTACTTGTGCTGTTGCTCATTCAAGCTACTGGACTTGCTCCAGTGGCTATGATGCAGTGATTAAACTGTGTTGCCTTATATTATGTTGCTGTCAGTATTAAGCATGGATCTGTGATAAATTCATGCTTGAATTAATTAAGTTATGATGAACTGCTTATGCAGTAATGATTTAAATGACTTGCTTGCAAATGATTTGGCTATTCATGATTGTCTAGCAAGCAATTGAATCTGAATCCATTCCCTGGATAATGATGTGCTATATTTGGCTTTCTTTTAATTGGTGCTAAGTGTGATGTGACCTCAGTGGCCTTGCTACTGATTGGTTGCTCACCTATTTAATTGGATCTTGTGGCTACTCAACCCTTGCTTGCATATTTGGGGATCATACTAGATATGAATGCCAATATGCTTGCCTGATGAAAAGCTAGGGTTTACTGATGGTTCATAGCTTAGGATTTACTGTGTAGTCTTATTAGCTGCTAATCCTTGCAATTCATCTACTGGTGCTAACTGTGCATCTGATCTGGCTAGTGTGTGCATCTGTGCATGTGTGCTAGTTTCTGTGTACAAGATCTGTACCTAGATGCTTTTCATTTTTAGTGGCTTTTAGACTGGCAGTAATCCTTGGTGAAAACCAAGTGATGATCTACTCATTTGAGCATCTGCTCATTCCCATGCTTATATCATGCATATATGATGGATCAGGTCCATTGGATCTGTCCAGGAACTTGGTATACCTTGTTCCAGCTCCTAGTGTGAAATATTTGGTTGATGCAGACTTGGGGTTTTTGTGCACAGCCCTTCACCTCCAGTTTCTGGTTGATCTTCTCAGGTCACCATGATTCCTGGGGCTGAGTGGTTGTGTTGGTTTCTGTTCTTGAGTATGAACTGGATGAACTGGTGCTGGTTCTTGCTTCCCCCTTACCTGGTGATTTGCATATCTGGTCGACTGTCATGGTTCTAGGGTTTGTGTGCTATTTATATGGTCTCTACTTCTCCCCTGGCCATGACACACAAGGCCTGGTTACTTTGTGACTCATCCCTTGCATTGCCTTGCTGTTGCTTGGTTAGCAACAGCCTTCATATGTTGAAACTTGAGCCTCTGTGGCTTGCTCAGTGTTGGTCTGCCTATGCCTATCTTGTGCTGTCCAGGAATTTGGACAAGCATAAGTGTGCTGTGACAGTTTGCTCTGTCCAAACTGAATTTCCTGTGATTTTTGCTAACTATCCAAACTGAACTTTGCTAACACTGATATTCTGTCTAGTATCTGTTCTTTGTTTTGCAGATTTGAACTATGGCCAGAAGATCATCCTCAAGCCACTTAGTTTAGGTTTAGTTTAGAATAAACTTGTAATTTTCCTTTTCTTTATTTCTGATCATTATGTCTCAATTCTTGTATCAAGAATACTGTAAAGACTTTGTAATTTGTGTTGTATATCAATAAAGCTCAAGTTTTGGTTATGAGCTTTTGTATGATGTAATGTTTATAATCTTGATTAAATATTGTATTTGACATTCACTTTGAAATTCAAAGTGATTTGAATTTATATCTTGTGTTTGAATTTTAAATTCATTGTTTATATTGTGTTGATGTTTATATTTAAATGTTTAACACTTATCAAATGCAATCATTCCCCAAAGTAACAAGATACAAAAGAGATCATGTCGAAATTTCCCTAACTCATATTGCCTAACCCTAAGTGCAAAATGAGAGAGAACCTCGATCCCTCTTAGGTTTAGTTGCAATAAGGCGCGAAAATTTCCCCCGTTTTGCGATGAAATGCACATCCCATTTCTAAATCTACCCTTCGTTGTTCCTATGTTCTGGGTTATTACACATGTACTTCAATACAATGATCTCATGAGCTGCCTTACATGATTGAGATTCATCTGATGTAATCGGTGTTGTGTTTGTCGGGATCCGATGGATTTTTACGTTATGATTGTCTATCTATAAAGTTGTGAAGTTATTGTTGCTGCAATCTTGTTGTGTTTAATGCTTTTCACTAGGGCCCGAGTGGCATGATCTTAGATTTAAACTCTATACTTATTGCTTAGATTGTATCTACAAGTTGTATGCACATGTCTATGTCCGGAACCAAAGGCCCCAAAGTGACAAAAATTGGGACAACTGGAGGGAAAGGCTTAGATATGAGGATCACATGTTTTCACGGAGTGTTAATGCTTTGCTCCGGTGCTCTATTAAAAGGAGTGCCTTAATTTCCGAGTAGATTCCCTAGAGGCCCGGACTTGCCACCAGTTGGTAGGACAAAAGATGTTGTACAAGTTTCTCATTGCGAGCACGTATGACTATATATGGAAAACATGCCTACATGATTAATAATCTTGATGTTCTGTCTTAATGCTATTTCAATCCTATCAATTGCCCAACTCGTAATTTGTTCACCCAACACTTGTTATTGGAGAGTTACCACTAGTGTAGATAGCTGGGAACCCCGGTCCATCTTTCATCATCATATACTCGTTCTACATGACATTGGAAGTAGTATCAACTATTTTCTGGTGCCATTGCTCTCATATTACTATTACTGCTGCTGTGTTACTATTACTACTGCTCTCATATTACTGCTACTTTCACATCACCCCTGTTACTAGTGCTTTTCTAGGTGCAGCTGAATTGACAACTCAGTTGTTAAGGCTTATAAGTATTCTTTACGTCCCCTTGTGTCGAATCAATAAATTTGGGTTTTACTTCCCTCGAAGACTGCCGCGATCCCCTATACTTGTGGGTTATCATGACCGTTTTCTGGCGCCGTTGCCGGGGAGGCATAGCTCTACTCATAAGTTCACCTGGGGAGTACACTCTACCTCTCTCTCTGTTTTTGTTTTATTTTATTTTATTTTGCTTAGTTTACTTTTGCCTAGTTTCTTTTTGTCTTGTTTTACTTTTCTTATATACCCAAAAATCCATGAAAAATTGAAAAACCTAAAAATTAAAAACTGCTGTTATGGGAGAACCAACAACCTACTTGGAGCTTATAGAATATTATAATAATTATAGAGAATCAAGAGCTGGTAAAGTGATGAGTGCTGTGATAGAAAAATTGAATACAATTGCTAAAATCTTGCTTAAACGCCATGATATAAACTGTTGCTCTCAACGGGACACTAAACATCTTAAATTTCAATGTGGCTTTAGTGAGGAATTTTTAATTAAGAACTATAATCGGAATAGCTATATTCATTTTGGGTTTGAAGAGGTAGAACAATTTGTCATATTTATGGGAGCCTCCGAGATAGAATCCTTCATGGTTAAAAATTATGAAACTTGTGTTGTTTGTAAGGACCTTAAAGATTATGTCTCTTCTATCCTTAATTTTTGCAATGAAAGTTACACTGATAATCCTTATATCATTGATTATAAAGAGAGACTCATTAATGCACAAGAATGCACTCACAATTTGCAGGGACCTGTGGAAGAAGAAATTGATGAACCTGAAAGCTCATTGGATGAAAAAGAGGAGAAAATTGATGAACCTGAAAGCTCATTGGATGAAAAAGAAGAGAAGAGTGATGAACAAAAGGAGGAAGAATGGATTAGCTACCCATGCCAACCTTCTAATGAGAGTAACTCTTTATCTCTTACACTATTTGATTGTCCTCCATGCTTACCGAAAGAGGTTGAATGTTATGTTCCTGTGGATTCTCTTGAAATATTCCCTATGAGTAAAACTTGTGAGAATAATTATGCTACTGTTATTTATGATAATCCATGCTACTTTGATAAATCTTATGATAATGCTTTGTTTGTGCACTGATGTCGAAATGCATGGTACTAAAGAATTTTGCGTAGCAAATGTTTATGATAAAGCTCTTGATGATGGTCCTATGTTACTTGATAATATTAATTGTACTACTAATGAAAATGGGATTGGAGAGGTCTTGACATTATCTATGAGTCCCATATCTCTTGAGATTGATCAACCATCTTGTTATATTATTGATAAAAGTGTGTTTGAAAGTTTTAATCGCACTATTTTTGAGCTTGATAAAAATTATGTGTTTATGGATCATGAGAAGCATGCTTCATGTGATAGTTATGTTGTTGAGTTTGTTCATGAAGCTACTGAAAATTATTATGAGAGAGGAAAATATGGTTGTAGAAATTTGCATGGTACTAAAACACCTCTCTATATGCTTAAAATTTTGAAGTTACTCTTGTTTTATCTTCTTATGCTTATCACTTTGTTCTTCATGAATTTATTTGTGTACAAGATTCCTATGCATAGGAAGTGGGTTAGACTTAAATGTGTTTTGAATTTTCTTTTTGATACTCTCTTTTGCTTCAACTCTTATTTCTTGCGAGTGCATCATTAAAACTGCTGAGCCCATCTTAATGGCTATAAAGAAAGAACTTCTTGGGAGATAACACATGTGTTTATTTTGCTACTGTTTTGTTGAGTCTTGGAAGTTGTTACTACTGTAGCAACCTCTCCTTATCTTTATTTTATTGCAATGTTGTGCCAAGTGAAGCCTCTAATCGAAGGTTGATACTAGATTTGGATTTCTGCGCAGAAACAGATTTCTATCTGTCACGAATCCGGGCTGTTTTCTCTGTAGGTAACTCAGAAAATTATGCCAATTTACGTGCGTGTTCCTCAGATATGTACGCAACTTTCATTAGTTTTGAGTTTTCTGATTTAAGCAACGGAAGTACCTCTTTAAAATTCGTCTTTACTGGCTGTTCTGTTTTGGCAGATTCTGTCTCTGTTTTTTTGCATTGTCTCTTGCGGACTTTAAGCAAGGCTTTCTAGATGTGGAGAGCTGTAGCTAATGTTTTATTGAGTTCTTGCAATGTGTCACTACAGGACCAATGTGAATTCAAGTTTTTTTGAGTACTAACCCCTCTAATGAAGTTTATGAGAAGTTTGGTGTGAAGGAAGTTTTCAAGGATCAAGAGAGGAGGATGATATATGATCAAGAAGAGTGAAAAGTCTAAGCTTGGGGATGCCCCGTGGTTCATCCCTGCATATTTCAAGAAGACTCAAGCGTCTAAGCTTGGGGATGCCCAAGGCATCCCCTTCTTCATCAACTTATCAGGTTTCTTCTATTGAAACTATATTTTTATTCGGTCACATCTTATGTGCTTTACTTGGAGCGTCTGAGTGTTTTTTTTATGTTTGAATAAATTTGGATTCTAGCAATCCTTGTGTGGGAGAGAGACACGCTCCGCTTTTTCATATGAACACTTGTGTTCTTCGTTTTACTTTTAATGTTCAATGATAAAAGTTGGAAGCTATTGCATTTATTGCTATTTGGTTGGAAACAGAAAATGCCTCATTATGTCTTGGATAATTTGACACTTGGCAATTGTTTTGAGCTCTCAAGTAGATCATGATTAAGTTTTTTCATGTAGTTTAAACCTATTAGTGGAGAACTACTCGTAGAGCTTGTTGAAATTGGTTTGCATGATTGGTCTCTCTTAAGGTCTAGATATTTTCTGGTAAAAGTGTTTGAGCAACAAGGAAGACGATGTAGAGTATTATAATGCTTGCAATATGTTCTTATGTAAGTTTTGCTTGTACCGGTTCATACTTGTGTTTGCTTCAAATAACCTTGCTAGCCCAAAGCCTTGTACTGAGAGGGAATGCTTCTCGTGCATCCAAAACCTTGAGCCAACCACTATGCCATTTGTGTCCACCATACCTACCTACTACATGGTATTTCTCCGCCATTCCAAAGTAAATTGCTTGAGTGCTACCTTTAAACAATTCAAAATTTATCACCTCTGATTTGTGTCAATGTTTAATAGCTCATGAGGAAGTATGTGGTGTTTATCTTTCATTCTTGTTGGGCAACTTTCACCAATGGACTAGTGGCTTCATCCGCTTATCCAATAACTTTGCAAAAAGAGCTGGCAATGGGATTCCTAGTCCCAAATTAATTAACAAAAATAGACACTCCTCCATGGTATGTGATTGTTGGACGGCACCCGAAGGATTCGGTTAGCCATGGTTTGTGAAAGCAAAGGTGGGGAGGAGTGTCATCATAATAAAACTAAAATAAAAAGGCACTCCTTCATGGTATGAGATTGTTGGCAGGCACCCGAGGATTCGGTTAGCCATGGTTTGTGAAAGAAAGGTTGGAAGGAGTGCCACACAAAAATAAAAATAAAATGGGAGCCGCTCTTTGAAGGTTTGTCCGGCAAGGGGGTTAGAGTGCCCACTACCATTCGTTGACAACAACAAACACCTCTCAAAACTTTACTTTTATGCTCTCTTTATGTTTTCAAAACCAAAGCTCTAGCACAAATATAGCAATCAATGCTTCCCTCTGCGAAGGGCCTTTCTTTTACTTTATGTTGAGTCGGTTTACCTACTTCCTTCCATCTTAGAAGCAAACACTTGTGTCAACTGTGCATTGATTCTTACATACTTGCTTATTTGCATTCATCATATTACTTTGTGTTGACCATTATCCATGAGATATACATGTTGAAAGTTGAAAGCAATTGCTGAAACTTAAATCTTCCTCTGTGTTGTTTCAATGCCTTTACTTTGAATTTATTGCTTTATGAGTTAACTCTTGTGCAAGACTTTTGATGCTTGTCTTGAAAGTACTCTTCATGAAAAGTTTTGCTATATGTTATCTATTTGTTAGCAACTATAGATTATTGCCTTGAGTCACTTCATTCATCTCATGTGCTTTGTAATAGTATGATCAAGGTTATGTAAGTAGCATGTCACTACAGAAATTATTCTTTTTATCGTTTACCTACTCGAGGACGAGTAGGAACTAAGCTTAGGGATGCTGATACGTCTCCAACGTATCCATAATTTCTGATGTTCCATGCTTGTTTTATGACAATACTTACATGTTTTGCTTGCACTTTATAATGTTTTTATGCGTTTTCCGGAACTAACCTATTAACAAGATGCCACAGTGCCAGTTCCTGTTTTGTGTTGTTTTTGGTTCCAGAAAGGCTGTTCGGGCAATATTCTCGGAATTGGACAAAATCAACGCCAAACATCCTATTTTTCCCGGAAGCATCCAGAACACCGAAGGAGAGTCGGAGGAGAGCCGGGGGCCACCACACGGGTGGGCCGCGCGGCCTACACCCTGGCCGCGCCGGCCCGGTGTGGGGCCACCCTGTCGCCCCTCTGCGCCGCCTCTTCGCCTATTTAAGCCCTTTCGACCTAAAAACGCGGTACCAATTGACGAAACTCCGGAAAGACTCCGGGGCGCCGCCACCATCGCGAAACTCCGTTTCGGGGGACGGAAGTCTCGTTCCGGCACCCTGCCGGGACGGGGAAGTGCCCCGGAAGCCATCTCCATCAACGCCACCGCCTCCATCATGCTCAGTGAGTAGTTCCCCCATGGACTACGGGTTCTAGCTGTAGCTAGTTGGTATCATCTCTCCCATGTACTTCAATACAATGATCTCATGAGCTGCCTTACATGATTGAGATTCATCTGATGTAATCGGTGTTGTGTTTGTCGGGATCCGATGGATTGTTACGTTATGATTGTCTATCTATAAAGTTGTGAAGTTATTGTTGCTGCAATCTTGTTGTGTTTAATGCTTGTCACTAGGGCCCGAGTGGCATGATCTTAGATTTAAGCTCTATACTTATTGCTTAGATTGTATCTACAAGTTGTATGCACATGTCTATGTCCGGAACCAAAGGCCCCAAAGTGACGGAAATTGGGACAAGCTGGAGGGAAAGGCTTAGATATGAGGATCACATGTTTTCACGGAGTGTTAATGCTTTGCTCCGGTGCTCTATTAAAAGGAGTGCCTTAATTTCCGAGTAGATTCCCTAGAGGCCCGGCTACCACCGAGTTGGTAGGACAAAAGATGTTGTACAAGTTTCTCATTGCGAGCACGTATGACTATATATGGAAAACATGCCTACATGATTAATAATCTTGATGTTACTGTCTTAATGCTATTTCAATCCTATCAATTGCCCAAGCTGTAATTTGTTCACCCAACACTTGTTATTGGAGAGTTACCACTAGTGTAGATAGCTGGGAACCCCGGTCCATCTTTCATCATCATATACTCGTTCTACATGACATTGGAAGTAGTATCAACTATTTTACGGTGCCATTGCTCTCATATTACTATTACTGCTGCTGTGTTACTATTACTACTGCTCTCATATTACTGCTACTTTCACATCACCCCTGTTACTAGTGCTTTTCCGAGTGCAGCTGAATTGACAACTCAGTTGTTAAGGCTTATAAGTATTCTTTACGTCCCCTTGTGTCGAATCAATAAATTTGGGTTTTACTTCCCTCGAAGACTGCCGCGATCCCCTATACTTGTGGGTTATCACCCACCGAAAGGACACTTGCACGGTCCATCTTTCGAGGCCGCTGCCCTGACACCCCCAAACCCGAGCCCATCACGCTACCAACAACACACCGCAAGGCCGATGGATCTAGCGAGGTAGAATAGCACTAGAACCTGCAACCATCGGGCCATGCAACAACCAAAGGTAGGGAACTGCCATCCTCCGCCCAAGACAGTCGTTGTCTAGATAAAGCAGCAGGGCCGATCAGGCCTCAAACTAGGCCCAATTAGCGCCACTCTCGCGCTGTTGCACCAAGGTTTTAGTCGCCATTCACCTACATCCTGTTGCCATCCCACCATGTCGTCACCTCCAATACCCTGCCGCCATGCACTGTCGTCCGCCACAATGAGCAGCGTCACTGCCGCATCGCTCCACCCGGACAGGGGGAGCACCACCACTGTGACCCCCAGGGACATTGCCATGTCGTTGCCGCCGCAACGCCGCCACCGGTCGAGCTAAGATACAACCCTAAGAAATAGTGCATTTTGGTGGTTGTGTTATATGCTGGTCATAGTGGAGAGTAACTTAGACTAACATATGCCATGTTACTAGTCCAAGTTATTATTTTCGTAGTGGGTAGTAACCTTCCTAAACACATCTCTACTGCATAGGAAACGTGCTAAGAGACAATACATTGTGAAAAACCTTAGGCTAATTAAACTTGTTGCATGTGGTGTCACTTTCTCTATGGCGACATGCAATGTTCGCATTAATGAGCACCATCCAACAAGGTAAAAAAAACTTACCAATTTTTCTCAATTGGTGCTAATGGCCTTATATAGATGCAAAATATAGTTTTCATAATTGCCTTATACGTAAGATGTAATAACATAAAAAAGATATAATAACATAGGGAGTAGGTTAAATGGAACATTATCTCTAAACCAAAATCAATACAAGTATTTTATGCAAATGTTGGTGGAAACTAGAGAGTAGTGGAGGCTTGTGGCAAGATTTGATTCAGCAAAAATATGTTCATAACAAACCAATAGCTTTAATAAATCATTGGAAATTAGATTCCGATGGCTTAACATCTTAAAAAGTAATGCAATTATATATGGATAACGTGAGGATTGGAAATGAAATGCATCCAGACAAACTTTTGGGATAATGCTTGGTGCACACCTGCTTCCTCAACTTCTTTGAAATATGTAGCGAACAAGGAACTTTTGTGGCTAATGCTTCTACTTTGAACTGAGAGTTTACTTAGAGAAATTGGTTGGATGAAGAGCAACATGATCAGTTGAGAAGAATGGCAGATAAAATTATGACTTGCCCTCTTACTGAGGGGAGAGATAAACCAATTTGAAAATTGAAATAATCTAGGACCTTTTCTATAAATTCCTTATATAAAAATTTGCATGAGAATTTGCTGAAGAGAAATTTGAAGCATCTATAGAAAACTAGGGTTCCACCTTAAATAAAAATTTGGTTGTTGTCGATGTGGCATAACACCACCATTACTAAAGATAATATGAAAAAAATGTTTCGTCGGGGATTTTAAGTCTAGATTTTGTGATGAGTTGAAAACAATTCATAATGTGAAGTGTAGTGAGCAATTCTACTCTGGCCTTGAATAGACTGAAAATTTTACTCAATATTTTAGTTGGATTGCAAGAATCTTTTCTGGAAAAACAAACATTGCATGTTATAGGAGTTGCAACTTTAAGCTAAGAAACATAGCGTGTTTTGATTTCAAATTTAGTAAATTTACCCGCAGAGATTTTTTAATGCAATGCTTGTATTAATTTTGAGATATTGGGGACTTCAATTAGTTGGTGAAAGGAATGATATTTTAACAGGCCTCGAAGCTATACATGCGACTATGCCTTCCCTTCATGCTTCCACTTCTCAGAACAGGACTCTCCGAATTGCCGGTCATTAGAGTTCATCGGAGGAAGAGGACCAGATGGATTAGTACTTATCACAAAGGTCTTCCGTTCGTTGTACTCCCTCCAGCCCATCAAAGATGTCTTAACTTTCTTTACATTTGTATGCATTTAGGTGTAGGTGTAGGTGCATCTAAATTTTGACAAAGGTACGACATGTTTTATGGGACGGAGGGTGTCTTCTACATTGGTTTTATGGAGATGTTTGTCTCGGGGTCTTCATTTAGTACTCCTTTTTGGTTAATGCATGGGTTGAGCTGGTGTGTCCCAGAGATGGTGGTTGCCTCGATTTAGGTTTGTTGGGTGTATGAAACAAGCATCGTGGAATACCTTGTTACATCGTCTCGATTCATTCCATTTGACGCAAGGATCCGATGTTTTTCGTTGGAATCTTACTGAGAATGGAATTTTCTCAGTAGCTTCTATATATAATGCTTTAATCCAACCAGATGTTCTACTTGATAATAAGGAAAATTGAAATATGAAGATCCCGCTGAAAACTAAGATGTTCTTAATTCTCATCAAAGATAATCTTATAAAACGTAATTGACAGGAAAGCAAAACATGTGTCTTTTATCATCATGACGAGACTATAAAACACCTATTCTGTTAGTGCAAATTTTCCAGATCTATATGGTCAGCTATCGAGATAGGTTTTACCTTATACCCACCTTGTACCATTACGAATATGTTCGGTAACTGTCTTAATGGTGTGATCCTAGGTTTACGCTACTTATTAGGGTGGTGTGATTGTTGTTCTTCATTCGCTTTGGCTATGTAGAAATGACAATATTTTTAACAATAAAAATTCTTTCTCTTATGCAAGTTATGTACCGGTGCACAACTAGTATTGGTTTGTGATCATGTGGAGCATCGCAACCTCTTTAGGAAGGTGTCTATACGGTTGGAGGATACAATGAAAGATATTTTTCCAATATGAATGGCATCGTGATCTTTGGATTGGACCTCGTCCGTCTTAGACTTTCTTTTTTCCCCTCTTATGTATTTGTCGAGAATTAGATTTTTTATGTTTGTAACTTGTGGTTTGGTACAGCTGTGTGCATCTCAATTATTTAGAGCCCGAAGGTAATGCTTAAGTTCTAAGTAATAAAATGCCAATTATCGAAAAGGAAAGAAATAAGATTTTAATAGTGCTCATTTTTACCGAGAATATATAATTATATAGCGCGATACGGAATTCTAATTGTAGCGGAGGCGGCCGAGCTGATGGATCTAGGCCACCCGCTGACCATAAATGCACGGTCGAGCGATGTATACATGCAGAATAGCTTTGCCTACAGTGTGCAATGTATCTAATCAAGGCCTCAAGCGTACTTGCATATAGATATAGTTAAGTAGAGTTTATGTGAAAGAAAATAAAGAAAGCGTGTGGCTGACTTGGAGCATTCACGAATAATGTCTTCATGTCCGTCTCATTGGCGACCGATGCAAAGTTAATTAGCTCTCACCATCAGAGACCTCAAGCCATTGAGATCTCTCATGGGTGTCTAGCTTGACGGTAACGATCGACCCCCTGTGTCCTCATAGGGTAGACCCAGAAGAAAACTTGAGCTGGGGAGTGCGGGCACTTATTGTGAATTAATTTTTTTTTGGCATATATCTTACTTCCTCTGTCCATAATGCATACTGGGGAGCTGGGTAGTATTTCTTACTCATCCGTTAAATGCAGTAGCTGTTGGTTCATGGGGGGACGGCTGAGTGAAATGAAAGAAACAATGTTAGTATATTGATTCTATACCTCCATCCCAAAGTTTAAGGCTTATACTTTTTAAAAAGTTAAACCAAGTAAAATTTAATTAAATTTTTAGAAAAATCTATCAATAAATATAATATTTTGTAGATACTCCCTCCATCCTAGTTTGTAAGTCACAATTTTTGAATATCTTGGCCCAAGGTACTAGCTGATTGGGTCTCATTTTCTCTCTCTCATTGGTGCATGCAGCCCCTTTCTCTCTCTTATTGGTGCATGCATTCTCTTTCTCTCCCTCATTGGTGCATGCAACCCCTTTCTCTCCCTCATTAAATAAAATTATGCCTTAGAGGTGGGGGTTATGGGACAAATAGTTTTTGGAAATATGACTTACACTCTAGGACGGAGGGAGTACCATACTAAAATATATTTCATTATCTATCTAATGGTATTGATTTGGTATTTTGCATGTCAATGATTTTTGATAAAAATTTAGTCAAATTTAACATAGTTTGACTTTCTAAAAATAATATAAGCCTCATGCTTTAGGATGGATGTAGTAGTATTTAGAGAGACAAGCGATTTCAAGTTTAATATCCTACTTAAGAGGCATTGAAAGAAAAAGATTTCGTGGTCTACATCAAACTCACGTCTAAACTAGAGGGCCAGTGTTGAAACATAAATGTAATGTGTATTCTTTTTCCACTAGGACACAATCTGTTAGGTACATACAACTTAGAGCTATATACACTACAAGTCCCACAACTTGTCTTCAACGTGCAAATTAGTCCCACAACTTGCAAAACGTGAACCAACAGTACCACAACTTGTATTGATGGAGCAAACAGGTCCCAAATGAATAAGAAGCTGACACATGGCGTTGTACCTTTTGCAAAAAGACCCCTCTATATTTTTGCTGACTATGTATCTCTATCATTAATAAAAATAACAAAAAAATCGAGACGCTGAGACACCCTCAAACGCAATCATACAATCGTGATCCAAAAACCATTTCCGCGTTCTCGACCCGACGCAAATGGACGCGTGCGGTTACTTTTCGCGTCTAAAATGTGCCGGACCGCTGGAGAGATGGCAGAGGAATAAGCACCCGGTACTCTCGAGACTCAATGACGCCAACAAGACTAGTCATGCATGTTGGAGCCCCGTACGTTTGAGACGCATTCATGGCGTACCACACCGGCAGTAGCCACGTACAGTTTCTCGCGTTTCCGATGCTCTAAACATATACCCAGCAGTAGTACGTACGCGACAGCGGGCAACTCATGGCGCAGAGGCCAGAGCATGGTATCGTGCGTGATGGCCTTGTGCTGCTCATTGTGTATTAATAACGTATTCTACTTTTAGTAAGTACAAAGTAGTATTAGTTGTGTTGGCAGGTGCGTCAGGTAGGATTTGCTTGGTCGTAGATCGAATCCCCGCCTGCACGATTTTTAATTTAATAATTGTTTCTTCCTCCAACTGACAGGTGGGATCCACATGGTGATGCAGCACCAAGGTCAATTGGGCCAGAGAAAAATATGGAGGGGTCTATTTGCAAAAGCTACAATGCCACGTGTTGGCTTCTGATGGATTTGGGACCTGTTTGCTCCTTCCACGCAAGTTGTGGTACCGTGGGATCACACTTTTCAAGTTGTGGGACTAATTTGCACGTTGAAGACAAGTTGTGGGACTTCTAGTGTATATAGCTCTACAACTTACAACCAAAGATTCAGGGTTCAATACCCAACTAAGCAATAAATATATTGCGACCTTACCCCATTTCCTCCATGCACATTAAGACTAAAGAAAAATGAGCATATACGTGAGGATAAGTGTTAGAGTAAAATGACCGACCCTCTCTATTATTTCGGATTTTTGAAATAGTTTGTTATTGCATCGGTTCTACAACGGCAATGCCATCGCCCAACATGGGTAGACCATGTGTGATGAAAAACAAGATCACTCACGCGCAGAGCGACTTCTAAAAACCTAATTTGCTCTCTCCCATGCATGCACGATCACATAAGCAAGTTGTTCCAGAAGTTCAGCATATATAGTGCACATAATTTTCTGGGAAAGTATTCAAACTTCAAAACTAGTTATTCATATCGTTGATCTTTACTCCATCCGTCCCAGTAGGTAAGATGTATTTCGAATTTTTGACTGTAAAAATTCTTGCTTCATCATGAAAGATGCTCGGTGATCCCTAGCTCGACCCATTGGGCTACATTCCAGTGATTGCGTGAATGTCGTCTAAATAGTTAAAGCTACACCGTTTTTCTGTTAGAGTCGTTTCCTCTTGCAAGGGATATAATCAAATTAATGGCCGTCCAAATACACACACTATGATCGACCGTGATCGTCGACGAACTCCGTGCTCACGTGGGGCCAGTCCTGAGAAATGCTGTCCCTGGCTAGACGAAACGTGTACTTAGATTAGCAAAATATATATCCCAGGTCTCTTTCGACTCTGCCAAGTGTAGATCAGGTCTTAATCGAAGCTTGTCCCCTGTGCTGGAGCGTGTCAAGATCAAGTTTCTGATCCGTGACAGTGAACGATTGAGTGGGTGCAAGCACACGAACGCACGCGCTCGTGTCTTATTGCTGGTAGGTCTTAACAGGGCGCACACGTACGTGCGACATTGACATGCATGGGCACCAACCTAGCTTAATTAGTTAGCTTGCAGAGACTTGTTAAATTCGCGGCAACGGACATCTCACTTGTCACCGCGCCGATCGATCACGGTCATCGCCCATCCATATGCATGCATCTACAGTACTAGATCAGCTTTTGCTGGTCCATCTTGACCGAGACACACATGCTTAATTAAGAACCAAACCCATCTGATATACTGTTCTTAGTACTATATTTACCACCAAAGAAATATGGGTTTGACTAGTTGTCAGTCGACTGAAAACTAATTCCGTCCTTACTTAGATGGCGTTATCAAATCTCAACTGCAACCCATGTTGCAACTCTGACTAGCACGATCACGAAGCAAATCTGTTGAAAAGGGTCTCTCACGGGAGAGGCCCTGCGCCGCTCTGGTGCGGCTCGGGCGGAAACCCCAACCGTCGTCGCCGCCCCAGCCCCTCCTTGCTCGTCACGCCCACTGCCCGGAGGACGCCACCGGTCAAAGCCCTCCGGACGACGTTGGCGGCTTCTCCCCCGTGGGGAGCCCTTTGGTCGCGGCAATGCGTCACCCCAGACGGTGCGGGACATGAAGGCGGCGAAGATTGGAAGCCGCTGAGGCAGCCCCTGTAGATGATGGTGGTCCTCCCATGGCAGATGACAATACGTTTGCCGGCCAGGACATGAAGCTAGGCGAGGGTGCGCAGTGACGTGGTCTTGTGGCGTTGGGTTGGATGTGGGGCTCCGCATCGACGACATGGTGGTGGCATTTCCTTGAGCATGCATGAAGTCGCGAGGCCAACGGGTGCAGGCTTCGGGCAGCGATGGTCGCCTTCTTCGCTGTTGGCCAAGTCTACGAGATGCCGGTCAGGATTGGAGCGGACGGTGCGCAAGGGAGCTTGCTGGCGGTGTGAGAGTTGTTGTTTTGGACCTAATAATGGTGGTTTGGCCCTAGTTCTCTTCTTGCTATGCCCTCTTCTATCTAGCCACTAACGAGTTCCGGTCTTTCCTATCGGTGATCTTCACTGATAGGAACCTGGCACCCCTGGATATCTAGATAAAAAGTGATGTGCATGCTCATATTTTCAGCTACTACAACTTCATGAGGGCGCAGCGTGAAGCTTTTCTCTATTATCGATGCCATGTGACATGTCTAAAAAAAGATTACCATTGTATTGATAGAGGTGGACAAAGTCATGGTCACCACGGAGGTCTTATACTTACAATGGAGAGGTGTATTGGATGCAATGAAGACTATGCTACACATACTCCATTCATGTGTGTTGGGAGTTTGTTGACTTGTAGCAGTGTCCTCGACAAGCAGGAGTGGCAGCACAAGAGGACTGCATTTTTTTGTTAGAGCTCGTCGAGTACCGAGTCACGATTTCTATGGTGAAAACCCAATGTCTAGCCTTTATTGGTTGTATTTGGCAATGGCCTTGTCTAAGACATTGTTTTGTGAACTAGCACAGTGGCCCTCGCAAATGCGGTGACAACTTCTTAACTTTCATTTTTTTATATTATGAGAATAAACTTTCATGAAGTTCCGTACTTAATATGTTTCCATGAAGATCCACGCTTGATATATTTACTACAAAACTCTATATTATTTATAGTCAGATTTTTTTAAATCACATTGTTTATGGTATGAATATGGTTGGATAAATTATAAAGTATAGCATTAAAAAAATCCAAGATGAGTCCAATGATAATCTATAGACTCGACTAATTTATTTGAATCTCGCTGGTTTGATTTCATTTCTTAGGACTTGCATGCATGAAAGTTAAGGTAGGTTTGGCTCTAAATTCTTTTTAGAACATCGATGACATATAGTAGACCCAAAGTACATCTGGTATCAACATTGTTCATCATGTATTTGAACAATTTCCAGCTAGATGGTAGAATTAGAGCTACATTGGTCATCATGTAGAATTAGAGTGGTAGAATTAGAGCTACATTGTTCATCATGTATTTGAACCAATTTTCCAGCTAGATGGACATCCAAAATCGCTTTTAGTATTTTTCTAAGCCCTGCAGAAATCGGTCCATTAATTAGCTGCCTCCTAAGTTGAAAGAGAAACAAAGTCCCATGGGAAATTATTTTGTTGGAACGATAGTGAAATTGTGGACCAAATTCACAAAATGAGCGGTTTCTAGCAAAGGGTGAGAAAAGGTAGTTTTGAACAAACTTAAAAATAATCACACGTATAAGGGTTTACAAAAATATATGTATTTTTTGAAGCACAAATATATGTATTTTCACTAACTAAGATCTATTGTAATTGTGTAGTGTTTTTGCACTTTTCTATTAAGTGGCGTGCTTGACTCCAAAGACCAATACTTAATTTTGTTAAAATAGTTTAAAACCTAAACTTAAATTTTTTCCATTTTTAAACATATATATCCTACAGAATTTTACATTTTTTACGACATTTGCGAAATTTTGGTAGTTTCCAAAAATAATCCTTAAACAAATTGTCAAACTGTTGTCATACCTTCTTGATGTGTATTTGCTGGATCACCTACCATCACTATGTTCTGCGGACTGCGGTGTGTGTTGAATTATCTAGCCTTCGAAAGTTTAGTGTGCCGCAACTTATATTCGAGCTGGTATAATTTATCTATAGAGATATCTGCGGAATAAATATCACGATGGGAAGTCTTCTAATCTGGCTTTAAATACTTGTGTCTAAGCATATAGCTAGAAATGGATTTCAAATAGTATAGCGATCACCCTTGCCGATCGATCTGAACGTCTCTTGTTTACCTGATTGTGTTGCTTATTCCGATTGCTTCGAGCTGCATCTTTTGATTTTTTTTTCTGTGACCATGAATCGGAGCCCGGGAAAGATGCATTTAGAAATCTGGAATGTCTACACTATGGAAGTTGGGAGAGATAAGGACTACAGGACTGATTGGCAGCAAAAAAGATATCTTGAAATATTGTGCATGGACCATTACGTACATGTCTCGTGGGATTGTAAAATTAAATCTGAGTAGTTTCTTTCCCTATTCAACCGGTACCCCTCTTATAAGAAAATTTGTGCCTTTCCCACGTGGAGACATATCTCATCTTTGTAATTGCTTGAGATAGATATACATCGTTACTTAATTTACGTGTTTAATTTTAATGGTCAATTTTTCACCGACGTGACAGGATGTACATGTTTATAGTTTACGTAATATCTTTTTTGCTATAAATCTTAACCATTAAAATTAAGATCGATTATTCAAATAATTGTAGTATGATGTCTCTATTTTCGGTCAATGTATTTTGCTTTAATGTCTAATAAACATAATGTTTTGTTTCTATTGAACGAATCTGGATCCTATAGCTAGATATACGTGTTTTTCATCCTGTACATGGTACGTGATTTCTCCATCTAGCCTGGCGGATCAATTTATTTTTTACTCCTTCCCTTTCACGTCCAACATGCATCGTACATGATTTTCCTTCCAAACTGATATATATGCATGGTACGTGATTTCTCTCAGTCTAGCCGGTTGATCAATTTTTGGGGCTCCTTCCTTTTCACGTTTTACATGCATGATTCATGATTTTTTCCGTCTAGCCGGTCGATCAATTTTTGGGGGCTCCTTCCTTTTCACATCTTACATGCATGATACGTGATTTTACTTTCATATTGATATATATGTTTTTTTATTAAACGTGTCAAACATGGTTACACAGTTATGTACGTAACTATTTTTTCCTTGTTTAATCCTATCCGTAAAATATAGATCTAACAGTTAGAATAATTCTAATGATGTGGATTAACGTGGTGTCTTTATTTTAGACATCCGTATTGTGTTTTTAGTATATAATAGATTAAGACTTTTTTCAGAGTGAAAACATAAGATTTTCGATCTAGGGCGATGACAACGCTTGTGCATCGTTTCCTTCTTGGTGACGTTGTTTTAGGAAATTCTCTTTTCTAGTTCGGGTTTTATCTTTCGTAGCGGTGTAGAGTTTTGATGTTGCGAGTGTTTGATCAGTGCGATGGGATCTTTTTTTGTCTTCATTTATTTTACTTCTGGCTGTGTACATCCTAAATGTTTTAGGCATCTTATTGGTGCAGAGGCTGTGTATATATAGTTGGTATCTTCACGATATTAGTACATACAGTTTATTGAAAAAATGCATATAGTGGCCAACTTGTTGAGAATAGAAAACAATAGGTAGTACGTGAGTGGTGAACATGCATGCTGGATCGTATGGTGCAGACGATAATTATGCCAAGCAAAAGTTCATTTGGCGATGTTATATTTAAGTCCATGATCACGGGATAAATTCATTTTATGAGGAGACCTACAAATTGACCTGCCCACAGCCCACAGGTATGAGTACTTGCAATTGATAATCCTCTGGATGTAGGGGGTTATCGCAACAGAAGGCATCAAAATTAGCTAGGCAGAAGCTTTGTTCATTTGTTAATCCTAGAGGAATCTATCTACAAACTGATACGTATATATAATCGTGACATGAAAATTAACAGAATTCAAGGAGGGTGCAACATTTAGTCGGTGCAGTATTATTGGATCGATCATATCATCATAATCAAAATAAAATATTATTGCATATGAAGTGGGTCAAGCATGGAAATGCATGCAACATCCAGTCAAACGTGCAGGCACCGTCCTAATTCTCCGGCTCAAATCTTGATCATACAAAAGATTCTTGTCTACTACATAATTACACCCAATTTTAAAACCTCATGATTCGTTGTATACTTATGCTCCTAATTATATATTAACCAAATGTTTCTGCATCCGGAATCCAAGAAGCTTCACAAGACATGGACAGTACTTGAGCAAATATAAATGTTGCCAAGACATGTATGGAGACTCAAAGTAAGTTCAGACCTCATGGTTAGCTTGTTGCATCTAGTTTTATTTTAGAATTAATTAATCAAGACATGCCCATTTATTTTTCCCCAGCTATTTCGAGAGATTCTTCTGGTGATTATTCTAGCTTGTGATTGTAGGAAGTTGCAGGGACATTGGGTACCTATTATTGGGGAGAGATGCACGGTGGTCAAAATAAAAGGACACGGTATTCGAAATTTCGGTGCAATGTTTGGCAGGGAATCAAGTTTGATGCTACTTCGTTAATTAACACGGTGTAGCAAATCGACGCTGCTTACTTAGTTAAGTTGCCGTTGGGAAGACTGGTTTACTGAACATGAGAATTCAAATCACTTTCCATAGATTGATTGATGGTGGGAATGTATAAGGAAATGTCATGGTAGGAACAAAGTTGGACATGGTGGCTTTATATTTAAATCTTGGGAACATCATCTGCTGATCTGCCCTTTGATGGGCTTTCTCCATAGATCCCTCCTGTAATCACTCTAGTAAACAATTTCAGCAACAGTTGCATAATAAATTGGAATAAACCCATCTAGTTAAAGGTTCTAGTTTTTACATGGATTCAAGTACCACATAACCGAAAAAGGGCTTGGTTCAATATTGAGAAAGAATAAATTTCCTTAATAAACCAAAACAAAATAGATATATTAGAGCTTTTTCTGAGGTGGGCTCACCATCCACGATATTCCATAGGCCAAATTAAGCATAATTTATTTCGTCAGAGCAAACAAAAGGAGATGGAAATATCTTAATCTAGCTCAAACTAGGGACCACCTTGCTCCAACCAGAGAAAGAATATGCAAGCATCAGTTAGTTGAAGGAGCGGCACCAGCTCTGCAGTTAACAATAGTTTGCAGTTTCCAGCGAGAAGAAAGCGAAGTGGTTAACAGTGCACTTTGCAAAGAAACTTTTGGACTAATTAAACAAGGCTCCCACTATGCCTGCTTTTCATAGGCAAGAGAAGCAAGGGCAGGAAAAGGAAGAAACAAAAGGTAGTGGGGGGAGATGCAGGGCTGGATATATGATGATGATGAGGAGCATGTAGTAGACAAGTGCTCATATACTCCATGTTACATTGTTCCATACACATATCTTACTATTGGGGAGAGGAGAGGAGACAATTTTGTATTATCCAAAGATGCTCCCCCAAGATCTCAAATGATAGCATCCTAATCATGGCATTGGCACCCTTGATTTTTTTAACACAACTATATTGTTTAATCTAATTAAGCTAAATTTCGTCAGTGCTGATTCGACAGACCTTCGATGACGGGTTTACGTAAGGCGCAAAGAATCCGTGTCCGGTCTCAACCCGGTTGCAGCCACTACCTATTATTTGGAGGTGCTTACTAATTGATCACTAATGTACTTACTTTATCTAAGATCATCAAATTTCGACTGATAACCCGATTCAGAGCAGTGCAAGACCCATTATCAATTACCCAAGATATCTCTCTAGTGCACCTATAAGAGCTACTGGGTCCGCTTGATCGGCCCGCTGTGTGGTAGGTCGACCATAGCGAACCCCTCCTACCAGCATCCTATTCCTACCAAGCAAGCATTTTACCTGCTGTAAATCTGGACGTGCGCGTGGACATGGATCGTGCCACATGTGGAGCTAGAGCCTCACACTGGCGCGCCGCATGCCCGGCCCCGGCTCGTTGGCCTACCGTCGGAGCTCTATAAAACATTTCCATATGGGAGAACCTCCACAGCTCACAACCCACCTACAGTCAGCTGAGAAGAACTCTGACCAAGTGATCATCATCATCGTTCTAAGCTTGCAAGTTGAGACCACCTCGTCGGAGAAGAAGGAAATGGCAGCCACCGCCATGGACTACGCGCATGTCGACGTGGAGAACCTCAAGGCTACTGAGCTGAGGCTCGGCCTTCCGGGCGCTGAGGAGACCGACAAGATGCCGACATCCAGGGCCGGCAGCAAGCGCGCTCACGCCGGAGACCACCACGAGGAGGAGCTCAAGGCCGCGCCGCCGGCCGCGAAGGCGCAGGTGGTTGGGTGGCCGCCGGTGAGGTCTTACAGGAAGAGCTGCTTCCAGCAGCAGTCGAGCAGCAAGAGCAAGGCGACCGCGCCTGCAGAGGTCCAGAAGCAGGAGGAGGTCGCCGTCTCCGTTGTGGCGGCGGCGCCACCTGCCGCGGCAGGCAGCGGCGGTTCACTGTTCGTGAAGGTGAGCATGGACGGAGCCCCCTACCTGAGGAAGATCGACCTCAAGATGTACAAGGGCTACCGGGAGCTCAGGGAGGCCCTCGAGGCCATGTTCCTCGGCTTCTCCGGCGACGCCGCCAGCGTGAACCCGTCAGACTTTGCCGTCACCTACGAGGACAAGGACGGCGACCTCATGCTTGTCGGCGATGTACCATTCGAGTAAGTTCATTCCTCCAAGATACAGTACATATTAGCTGTATATATCTTCTCGATCATGAATTGATGATTGATTTGAGTTTTAAAACATCGGTGTCTTATGATGATTTTTTCGATGATTCGCAGGATGTTCATGAGCACTTGTAAGAGGATGAGGATCATGAAGGGATCCGAAGCCAGAGGCCTAGGATCATCAAAAGAGTGAACTGGAATCTATCCTGTGTAGAACATGCAACCACCATGCAGGATGGGTGCCCACTAACCACCGTAGAGGCGAAGACCGGAGCGTTTGAAAGAAAGAATCAACCCACCGATGTCTCACAAGATCGAATCTGGCCAGCCATCTAAAGTCGTGCCAAGATCGGATGAACCACCGCACTCGTGTGCACCCACCGTTCACCCAGCCAAAGGACGTACGGCCCTAGGCTAGAAGCCTAGAAGGATGCGGGATCATGTAACCGACCTTGCCGCCGTATGCCACATAGTTAGGGGTGGAAATTAGTAGTGGATAGTCCGTATTATCCGATATTCGTATTCGAAAAATTAAAAATGAAAGTGGTAATATTCGAATCCGGACGTCTGTAGAAATGAATATGGTAAATATCCAGATCCGTTTTACAAAAAGCAAATACCAATATGGTACTGTATTGAATTTTGAAGCAAATGTGGATATGGAAACGGATATATCCGTATCTGAATAAGATTATGTCAGCCAATTTTAGTAATTCGACCCCAATATGCCAATTATCTAACCTAGAGAAACTAACAAATGGGCCAAATGGTCTTTTATGTCATTTCATTTGAAACTACTATGCATTATATCAGTATATTTATCTCTCTACCATTCTATAGTTGGCTCATTATAAGACATGAATTTATTATTTCCTAATATTCGTATCCGCTCCGAATTGAGAAAACATCCGATGCGTATTCGTATTCGAGTAACATCCGCTCCAAATTCGTATTCGGCAACATCCGTATCCGCATCCATATTCGTTTTGAAAATATGGAAACGGATATGGGAAGGGCACTATCCGATCCGCATCCGATCCGTTTCCACCCCTAGGTAATTCGGTATCCATAAGCAAAAAACCATATATAGATTAAGCTATTCAGACGCTACCCATCTCTGTCGACTCTGTGAAGTGCAGATGCAGTCTAGATGGAAGCATGTCGCCTGGCGCATCACCGCACCCCGCCCATATCCGCCGCCCAAAAATCTGAGGATGTCGCAAGGAGACACCCGGGTTCTGCCGAGCACCTTCTTCCAGCGGTGGCACGGGGGAGGAAATGCACTCGGGGGTGCTAGGGTTGGGAAGAAGATCGCCCCCGACTTGTCTTAGACGTGAGCGACGGGGGGGACATTTTCTAAAAATAGGGAAAATTTCACTTTTCGGCCTCTACACCAAGTAGAGTTGCACACATCTATTAAATATGAGCACTAAGATTTCTAATCTTGATGAAGATTAAAACATAATTCTCAAGATAAATTGCATAAGTATCAGATTCAGCCCGAGCGTCAAATATAAAGAGAAACGTAAATTTACATCCGTGAAGATTTGAACTCAGGTCAAGATTACACTACGGTTGGTCATGTTTGTGAACATGGGGCCAGTTCCCTGGAAAATGCTGTCTCTGGTGAGACGAATTGTACTTAAGCTGAACAAAACTTTCTGGACTGTATCTAAACCCTAGCCATAAGCAAAATCCATATATGATTATGCTGTTTAGACGCTACCCAACTCTGTCGACTCTGTGAAGTGCAGATGCGGCCTGGATGGAAGCCTGTCGCCTGTGCTGGAGCGTGTCAAAATCAATGTTCTGATCCGTGACAGTGAGCGAGCGTGTGTGTGGGGGAACAATGTACGCGCCCACTCACTCACGCACGCTCGCTTGTCTCCGTCCTATAACTGGTAGTACGTCTTAACAGGACGCACACGTCACTACGGGAGAGCTCCAGTCTGCCGACGGCTGCCAGCCGTCGGCACAGCAAAGAAGGCCATCGGCATAGGCTGTGCCGACGGTGACCGTCGGCGTAGCGTTGTCGGTATAGTTCTGGTCGGGGACTGCCCGATCACCGTCGGCACAGACTAGCCGTCGGCATAGATTGTTGTGCCGACGGTTATACCGTCGGCATAGTATTTTAAAATTTTCAAATTTTTTTTGAAAAAAGATTCAAATTATGTTTTTTTTAATATTTTTTTTTCCAATTTTTTTCTTATTCTTTTTTACTTGTTAATCTTTCACAATCACACTTACACTTAGTACACCTAATATTAGGTCAAATTGCACCTGTAGTCAAACTTCCCAGTTGGTCACCCATCCTCACACTACTCCCTGCCTCATAGACGCTTAACTTCTTGGTTCTCTTCGGATGAGCTTCCATGAAAGAAATGACACCCTTGTTGTTAATACTACCATATCAATCATATTAACCCTTTGACCGTGATGCCACATCTCTATATTTTTGAATCTAAACAATTACTTAAGTAAACAACAATGAATATATATAAATAATAATAATATAGAATTTGAAAAACAATTAAATGATTTCATTTTTGTATTTTTATTTAATATGGAATAATTAATTTCAGTAAATACGAATTTGGCAAATAATATGTCTAAATTGATCAGAAAAATGAGAGGAATACAAATATGACATCCATATCATATTTTGAACCTACAATTTAATTTACCCAAAAATCATGAGCAATAGATCAAGTACCTCTAGTTTAAATCTGGTTGACTTTATCGGAAATGAGGTGGGAAACGGCCTCGGCATGACATAGTTTACCGAAATGAGGTCATATTTGGCACGTGTGTGGGCCCTAGGATGGGAAGCAAGACCTCGGACGCGGATTTCTAATCCGGCCCACGGGCAACCATCTTTTCATTTTTAGCGTGCCCAAACGGTTTTTATTTATGAAGCAGCTACATGGGGCGCATTTTAGTATGACGTGAAACCTCCGTGCGATGATAGTAGATCACCTACGCACCACCTATCACATGACATGTACACGCGTTAGCTATTTGAGAACCCATGCGGCTTCCGGCGGTGTCCCGCCGAATCCGCTGGAAACTGACCGGATTTGAACTAGGCCTCAACTATCCGTCACTCCAGAAATTCCGGAAAAAGTGTTTTTAGTTCTACGACGCATCATTATATGTGCTAATTTTTGTCCGTTTAGTTTGTTCGCGAATGGGTGCACCCGCACGCCCGGTACGGCGATACCGCATGTCTCGGGGGCCATGTTTTGGCCAGATGGTAATTTGAACGAAGTCAAAAAATCCCACGGAGCCGCGTGGCGTCATTTTATATGTCATGGTAACTATTCCGTTTGTCAAAACTTGGATACGACAATTATTTTGAAAAACCCTTCACGAAAAGGGCTATCACGTCCGGAGTTCTATGGATTTCAGGGGAAATGAGGTGGGAAACGGCCTCAGCATGACATAGTTTCCCGAAACGAGGTCATATTTGGCACGTGTGTGGGCCCTAGGATGGGAAGCAAGAGCCCGGGTGCGGATTTCTAATCCGACCCACGGGCGACCATCGTTTCATTTTTAGCGTGCCCAAACGGTTTTTATTTGTGAAGCAGCTACATGAGGCGCATTTTAGTATGACGTGAAACCTCCGTGCGATGATAGTAGACCACCTACGCACCATCTATCACATGACATGTGCACGTATTAGCTTTTTGGGAACCCATGCGGCTTCCGGCGGTGTCCCGCCGAATCCGCTGTAAACTGACCGGATTTGAACTAGGGCTCAACTATCCGTCGCTCCAGAAATTCCGGAAAAAATGTTTTTAGTTCTACGACGCATCATTATATGTGCTAATTTTTGTCCGTTTAGTTTTTTCGCGAATGGGTGCACCCACACGCCCGGTATGGCGATACCGCATGTCCTGGGGGGCCTGTTTTGGCCAGATGGCAATTTGAACGAAGTCAAAAAAATCCCACGGAGCCGCGTGGTGTCATTTTATATATCATAGTAACTATTCCGTTTGTCAAAACTGGGATGTGGCAATTATTTTGGAAAATCCTTCACGAAAAGAGCTATCACGTCCGGGGTTCTATGGATTTCAGGGGAAATGAGGTGGGAAACGGCCTCGGCATGACATAATTTGCCGAAACGAGGTCATATTTGGTACGTGTGTGGGCCCTAGGATGGTAAGCAATACCCCAGACGTGGATTTCTAATCCGACCCACGAGCGACCATTTTTCATTTTTGGCGTGTGTGAAAGCCATGAAACCTCGAACATTATAGTTTATTTCTAAGAAAATTTATTTAGATATCCGAATATTCCATTTTTGATATTTTTCTATGAAAGATCTTGTTTTTCTGCAAAATTTGATATATTATACTTATTTTTTTCAGTTAGAATGATTTAGTTATGCTTTTTTGAAGACTGCCATGGAGAAATAGGAAAAAGCTATGCCGACGGTTAAACCGTCGGCACAGGTCTGTAGTGGAAAAAAAAGGGAAAAAAATGTTGTGCCGACGGCCGGACTGGTCTCGTGCCGACGGCCGGAGACCGTGCCGACGGTGACCGTCGGCACATCCAACTTGCATCGACGGCTAATTTAACGCCGACGGTCATCCTCGTCGCCACGCTCCGGAAGCTACTGTGCCGACGGCCCCGACATTTGGCCGTCGGCACATCGCCTGGCCGTCGGCGTACGGCAATTCTCCCGTAGTGCGTACGTGCGATTTTGATCGACATTGACATGCATGGGCTCCAACCCAGCTAGCTAGCTTGGGAAAATTTACTTAAATTTGCAGAAACAGACATCTCACTTGTCACTAGATGGATCGGTCACGGTCATTGCCCATACATGCATCTACAGCACTAGATGTCTAGATGCAACCATGGTTAGAGCAGGTCTAACAGACTCCGTAAAAGGGGCAAACCCGTATAATAACCGCCGATTTGAGGGTTTCGACTCTACCCGGCCGTCTAGCACGCCCCGTAAAAACGGCCCCCGCATCGTTTTTTGTTGTTTTCGAGTACGGGGCGGGTCGTCGCCCCTTACTTGTGCGGGGCGGGAGGGGAATACGGGTCCAACCCTCACCTTTGGCGGGCTGAAATTTCAGCTAGCAACCGCTACGCCCATTGGAGCGGGCACGGCCATGGCGGGCATCCGGAGCGGGAGCGGGCGCGGCCGGCGTGGGGGCAGCCGGAGCGGGCGCGGCCGACGTGGGGGCACGCGGCCGGGCGGGAGCGGCGCGCGGCCGGTGCGGGCGTGGCCGGCCGTGGCTCGCGCGCGGCCATGGCGGGCGGCGGCGGCACGAGGTAGGCGCGTGCGCGGGCGGGTGCGGGCGCGCGGCGCGAGGGCGGCGCGCGGGCGCGGCCTTGGCGGGCAGCGGCGGGCGGGCGGGCGGCCGTGGGCCGGCGCGGCGCGGGGCGAGCTCCGGCGCGGCGGCGCGGGCGCGGCGCGGCGCGGGCGCGCGCGCGGGCGCGGCCTTGGCGGGCGGCGGCGGGCGGCCGTGGGCCGGCGGCGCGCGCGGCGGCCGTGGGCCGGCCGCGGCAGCGGCGCGGCGGGGCCGGCCGGGACGAGGCGGGCCGGGGGCTGGGCAGGGGCTGTGGTCGTGGCCGGAGGAGGAAGAAGGAGAGGATGAAGAAGATGATTTTTTTTTGGCATATTTGAGAATATTCCCTTTTACAGTTTAGACATACGGGGTCTGCTAGCTCGGACGAGTTTTTGGCCGGCGAAAAGTGAATACAGGGCCCTCTATTCGCGTTTTAAGGGGCGAAAATATACGGGGCCTGTTAGACATGCTCTTAGCTTGATATAAACCCACATGGATACAAACCAAACCCATATGGGTTATTAATTATACTAACTCTGTTCATAAATAGATGTTTTAGATATGTTAAAATTTACATGTATACACACTGTAGTATCATGGGTTAGGGACTAGCATTGAACAAAGTTGGTGACAGCCGAAGAAAAAGTGATGCTAAAATTAATTGGCGTAGTGATGCAGCTCAAAACTACATTTGTACCAGACATATTATATGGATACGCCAATTAATTTGGGCCGGAGGGAGTATTTACCACCAAACCAATATAAATAGTATGCATATTGTGGCCAACAGGTTGAGCAAACAAAACAGGGGGCAATTGAATAGTAGTAAACATGCCAAGGAAAAGTTCATTTGGTAATGTTACAGCTGTTATGTCCATGACCACTAAATTAACTCATGACAAGGGCAAACCTACTAATTGATCGGCCCACAGGTATGACTAAACACTTGCAAAAGTTTCAATTGATAGTCTTTTGAATGTAGGGGGTTATTGGAACACAAGGCATCAAAACTAGTTAGGCAAAAGGGTTTTGTTCGTTAGTTATTCCCAGAAGAATCTATCTACAATCTAATACGTATATTCATCACATGAAAATTAACAGATTTTAAGGAGGGTGCAACATTCAGTCGGTGCAGTAGCACTGGATGCGATCGTAGCATCAAAAGATAAATTAAGTATTGCATATGGAGCGGGTCAAGCATGCAGCTGCATGTAACAAACAGTCAAACGTGCAGGCACCGCCCTAATTCCCCGGCTCAGAACTTGATCATCCAAAAGATTCTTGTCCACTCCCAACTCAAAACCGCATCATTCATTGTACTTATATACTCCTACTCATTTACAAAATATTTCCCCATCTGGAATCCAAAAAACTTCAGAAGACATGGACAGCACTTTACCAAATAAAAGATCGATCAAGACGTGAAAGGACCCAAATTAAGTTCAAACCCATCTAGTTTTGCTTGGAATTAATTAATCCAGAAATGTACTATTTTTTCCCGCGTATTCGGTAGAATCTTTGGTGATTATTCTAGCTTGTGATTGTAGGAGGTTGCAGGAACATAGGGTACCCCTGATTGGTGATAGTCAAATGGAAGGACAAGGTGGTCGAAATTTCGGTGCAATATGTTTTGCAGGGAATCTAAGTTTGATGCTACTTCATTAATTAATTTACAAAATGTAGCAAATCGAGGCTGTTTAGTTAGTTAGTTACTGAAGACTGGTTCACTGAACATGAGACTTGAGATCACTTTGCATAGATTGATTGATGGTGCCAATATATAAGAAAATGTCATGGTAGGAACAAAGTAGGACATGGTGGCTTTTCAATCTTTGGAACATCTACTGAACTGCCCTTTTGATGGGTCTTATCCATGGATCTCCTAGACATATTTGACTAACAATTGCATAATCAGTTAAATCACACTAATTTGGACATTCATGTTTCTTACATGAAATCCCTTTTACATAACTGAAGAAACAAACATTGCTGCAAAAAATTCTGTAATAAATCGGTATAAAAAGTTACTTTCAGAGTTTTCGCAAGCTGGGCCCACCATTCATGACATCCCATAGGCCAGATTAAGCTTAATTTATTTCCTCAAAGCTAAAAAAAAGAGAGCGAAAGAGCTTAATCTAGCTCAAGCAAGGGACCACCTTGCTCCCACCAGAAAAAGAATACCCAGGCATCGGTTAGTTAAAGGAGCGGCACCAACACTGCAGTTAACAATACTTTGCAGTTTCCAATGAACAAAAAAGTCGAAGTGGTTAACGATGCACTTTGCAAGGATACTTTTAGATAGTAATTAAACAAAGATCCCACTAGCTAGTTTGCTTTGCATAGGCAAAAGTAGCAAGGGCAGGGAAAAGAAGAAACAAAAGGTAGTGGAGAGAGATGCTGGGATATATGATGATGAAGAGCATGCAATAGACAATTGCCCATATACTCCATGTTACATTGTTCCATACACATATCTTATTATTGGGGGAGGAGAGGAGACAGTTTTGTATGTGCCAAAGATGCTCCCCCGAGATCTCTAATGATAGCATATCCTAATCATGGCATCGGCAGCCCTGCTTTTTTTTTTGAACATACTCTTGCTTAATCTAATTCAGCTAAATTTCGTCAGTGCTGAACTGCTGATTGGATGAGCCTTCCATATGACGGGTACGTCTAGGACTCTAGGCAGAGCTCAAACGATCCGTGTCGAACTCTGTAGTACTAACTACTTCCTCCGTTCCATAGTGCTTCTCGTAGTATACTAAAATCACGATATTTTTTTCGGAACAAAACAAGTACAGATATCATTTCTGTGTGCTTAACGGGGTTCAACCTAGAGTACATAAATACTATCTCTATTCATAAAAAGGTGTTGCAAGTTTATCTTAATTTAAATATACCTGAACAATCTTTATTATATTGATACATTCGAATTTAGATAAATCTCCGACACCTTTTCTATAAACAGAGGGAGAATTTGGTAATCATTGTTCGGCTAACCCGATTCACCAAGAAGAGAGTAGTCCGAGACCCGTTATCGGTTATCGAGAAATCTCTGGTACACACCTATGAGAGGGACGAGGGGCCCTCGTCCGGGTTGGGCCGCCCTGTCGCGGGTCGACGCCGGCAAGCGGCTCATGTGTGCACCCTACCCCGCAACCACCCCAGCTACCTGTGGTAAGTGTGTAGACGTACGCTGCACATGCGCGTGGCCTGTGGCACGTACGTGTGCATGTGGAAGCATGTGAAGTTAGAGCCTCTCACACGGGCGCACCACACGCCCGGCTCTCTCTCCTACTACTTGGAGCTCTATAAAACATTTCCATGGAGAACCTCCACAGCTCACAAACTCTCTCACGACTCACCTACAGCCAGCTAATAAGAGCTCTCACCATCGTCGTCGTCCTTGCAAGTTGCAACCACCTCGCCCGGTGAAAGAAGGAAATGGCAGCCGCCGCAATGAGCTACGTGCATGCCGACGTGGAGAACCTCAAGGCGACCGAGCTGAGGCTTGGCCTGCCGGGCGCCGAGGAGTCGGACAAGATGCCGACCCCGCCGTCTACGCCCAGGGTCGGTAACAAGCGCGCCCTCGCCGGCGACCTCCGCGAGGAGGAGCCCAAGACCGCGCCGCCGGCTGCCAAGGCTCAGGTGGTTGGCTGGCCGCCAGTGAGGTCCTACAGGAAGAGCTGCTTCCAGCAGCAGAGCACCAAGAGCAAGGTGTCCGCTCCTGCTCCTGAGAAGAAGCAGGAGGAGGTTGCAGTTGCAGCGGTAGTGGCGCCGCCCGCCGCAGCAGGCAGCGGAGGATCACTGTACGTGAAGGTGAGCATGGACGGGGCCCCCTACCTGAGGAAGATCGACCTCAAGATGTACAAGGGTTACCGCGAGCTCAGGGAGGCCCTGGAGGCCATGTTCCTCGGCTTCTCCGGCGACGCCTCTAGTGTCAACCCGTCCGACTTCGCCGTGACCTACGAGGACAAGGACGGCGACCTCATGCTCGTCGGTGACGTGCCCTTCGAGTAAGTTCATGCATCCAAGATATATCTTCTTCATCATTTCATACGAATTTGAAATTTCAGTATGGTGTCTTATGGTGATTTTTCTGTTGATTTGCAGGATGTTCATGAGTACCTGCAAGAGGATGAGGATCATGAAGGGATCCGAAGCAAGAGGCCTTGGCTCTTCAAAGGAGTGAAACGAAACTTATGAAGAACATGCAAGTATGCAAACATGCCATGGATGCATGTGTGCAACACCAAGGATTCTTTTGTTCTTTTGGGCATGTTTTCATCCGTCTCTAGCTTCAAGGCAAACAAGAAGATGCAAGATTCGAGTGGAGTTCTTTTTATTTCATTTTACTTTGAAATAGGTGTTAGCAACACAAAAGGAGTGGAGATTTGTTCGAGTTGAATGGATCTCCATGTGTGTTTGTACAAAAAAACAGCTTTCTCATTTAAGCTATGTCAATGGTTGATTGGTCTCTCCCTTGAGTTTTATCAAAGGTCGCAAGAATTTCATTCATACTGTATCTGTGTTTGTGATGTGGATCTTACGAAATATGTCACTCATATGTGTTAGCATTCGACTAATTAAGGGGATTGGATTCCATTGTGGCAGCTCTCCAAAAATGTTGCTACAAACAGACCAAAATCAGACACCCCTCTGCTCCTCAACAGAATCACATTGTAAACAAGATGATTTATATAAGATTGGTTCCAAAATTACGAGTAAGACAAAGCTTGCAAGATCCAAAAGGACGCCGTAAATACGTATACTACTCGGTGAATGCGTCCGAATATGATTATTGTTTATCTCCTCTATTACCAAGCTCTTTTTGTCCGGAGCAAATTAACTCTGAACGTGCAGCTAACCGAGACGAACAGGAACAAGATTGGGTCACTGACACGATCCACTTGTCAAAATAATGTCAAGAAATTAATTGAACAGCAAAGCTGGTCAAGAGACAAACCCATCCACCCTCTTGCAAGCTGAATCTGGGTGTCTGCAGCACTGCTGCTGCTACTACCCATTCATTCAGCAGTAACATGCACCGGCCGGCCGACAGGCTACATGTGGTGCACATGACACTCAAGTTTGTGGTCAAGACTACAATTACACAGAGGATCCAATGTATGCAGAGTTGTATCCCAGCTTGGGTCATCTCTGTTCATGAAGAATTGACGTTCTAGAAAGCTTGCACTCAGACTTATCTTCTCTTAGTTTGTGCATAATTCGCAAAATCTCCTCTTAGTTCCATTACCGTGATTGGAGAGGGCAATTACAGTAGTTTCAAATTCTTTTGTACTCATGCTCAGATGGCCTAGTGATGGTCAGGGAGATATGTAAAATGAAATTGATATCCAGTCAGATAGAACAATATCTTGTGGCCAGGATGGTGTAGTACCGGTGGTTCGGGTACTGGAGAACATAGTGCCCGGAATGGTAGGGTCCATGAGATGTGATCGTGAAGCAGCACAGTATCAGCACAGCGAGGAGATGAGATGCAGGGTTCTTGTCTTGGTGGAGATATCTCATCCTAATTTCCTGCATGCATGATTAATTCCTGATGTTAGGTCCAACTAGAGCAGGGTATCAGGGTATTTATTTCTGCAGCTTGCTTGCTTGCCTGCTGGCTATGCAGACTGGTTAGTTAGTGCAAAACCACAGGCTGGATGATGCTGAGGCTTCTTATTCTGCACATTGTGTTGTGTTGTTGCAAACATATGTGTTGGCAGCAGCTAATTCGGTTGGTCTCTGATGGATTCTCAACTGACCATGCTTGCAACTTGTATGGAAAATAAAATGGGAGATCTGTAAGCAGCTTTCATATTAGTTTAGCATGTCAAACATCTATTTGGGGCGCTTTTTTTTTTTTTGTGAAGAATACTCGAGATTTTATTACTCTACCACAGAATTGCAATCAGCTAGCACTAGGTGTGATATAGTATCTAGAGTGTGACGTACCAGCCCTTCCTTCCTCATGAGAAGAACCATCAACTGATAAAGCATTCCAGCCGGGGATGGGCCATACTGAAAATTCGGACTTCACCAAGAGCGCAAGAGGACTTTGTCGCCTAGCAGCCAGAAAAATCTGGGAATTTGACAGTACGTAGTGCTTGTCACCTAGCAATTTCAAACCATGTTGAGCCAGGAGGAGCTACAAGTTCTAGACCAGATGAAAAGAGGCCGATTTAGAACATGATATGCAAGTCGCCAATGCCAAGAAGATGAAAATCTTTGCATTACACGAGGATCCGAATAGTACTACTGGGAACTATGATGTAAATTACATCCAAGGTAAGACTAAAACCAGAACTAACATGTCATGCCATTATTTATAGCTATGTGCCAACTAGAGAAATTGCTGCCGTTATCTTGACCCTCTGCAGATGCTGGAACTTGAAAAATAAGCTCACATCAACCCAACAGGCCCAGATACGGTTGCTTGCCAGTACACCAGGGGTTCCTAGTAGGGGCCGTTACGGCCTAAAGCCTCCTCCATATGGGGTATGGGCCTTACTTAGTGAGGGCACTTACACACGTACATCTTTAATTCTTTATTGTTTTATGTAAATTTCAGGAATCCTAAAAAAATGTAAATTTGAAGATTTATATTAATTTTGAAAAATAAATAATATTAAATAAATGAAAAGTGTATATAAATTTCTAAATATTTTAATTTTTGAAAAAAAACATATTTATGTTTTTTTATTCATAGAAATTACAAGAATTGTTCACACATAGTAAATAAATTTCTCATACATTTCTAATTTAATGTTTGTTGAGCTCCACATTGGAAAATTAATTATTTGCGGGCGACAACCTACGTTCGATTTAAGAAGTGAGCCTAACTCACTTGGTTAGGGAAAGTGGATGTACAATCTAGCCACCTAGCACTAGTGAAAAATGGGGCTTTTGCACCAGTTGGTAAGGGCCATATACACCGGATGCCGAACCGGTGCAACGCATCCGGTGCAAAAGGCCCTCCCTTTTGCACCGGTTCAGTTGCGAACCGGTGCTAAAGGGGGTACCACGTGGCGGCTGTCGGGCGCCCGAGCGAGAGGACCTTTAGCACCGGTTCGTAATACAAACCGGTGTTAAAGGGTCTGCCGCGGCAGGAAAACGCCCCAAAATGGTGCCGCGATAGAACCCCGTTAACGTAATTTTTTTCGAATTATTTTTCACTCCCTCTTTTTTTTTCCAGAATTTCTAATATTTTAGTTATTTCACAAGTTTAGTCTATAACTACCCTTATCTCTAGTCCAATTACTTACTCGTGCTCAAACTTCCCGCTCGGTCACCCATGCTCCCACTACTCTAGCAATAGCACGCTTAACTTCCAAGTTCCTTTCCGTCCCGCATCCAAGTGTTTTGCGCGTATGTATGTGATAGTAGTATCTTATCAATCCTATTAACATGTCGGTCGATGTCATATTTTTTTATTGTCCGAATTTCAAATAATTCTTTTAATAAACAAAAGTAATGATATAATAATAATCTTTAATAAATAAATAAATATTAACTTTATAATTTGTATTATTTTTAACTTTTTTCAAATTTTTTAATTTTTCTAATTTTTTTTGCCAAACCTAAAACCTGAAAATTTGAAAATCTTATAATTTGCTAAAAGTAATAGTAATCTTTATGCAGGATGCAATTATTAATTTTAATTTTTTTAAAAAATAAAAAATAGATATAATCCTAAATTTCTAGCAAAAAACTAAAATCTTCCTGGTTTCATATTTTAATTTGGAATTTTGAGAATCTAAAAATTGGCTAACCGGGTAAACCCCTTTAGCACCGGTTCGTGCCAAATCCGCTGCTAATGCTCTTTGGAGCAAAAAAAAAAAACAAAACCCTCTTTCCTACTAGTGTAGGTTCAAGTTTTCAGGGACGTAGATTTGATTTCTTATTATTTTTCTAAAAATCATTGTAGAGCTTCCCCTGCCATATTGATTTAAAAAGAAAAGCCTACATTGGAGTTGTGTACTACGATACTATACATGTGAAAATGGTCAATGGTCATGGTTTTGGGTCCGTCACCATATTCATATCAATGAGGTGGGAATCTTAAAGGAAACATTGGCAAACTAATTTTATTTCCTCAATGACCTATACTTGCTCCCGATGTAAAAGTATCAAAATAAATATATGCATGCGACACAGGCTTAAATGCAATGATAGTGGAGGCTGCGAGAAGCCACTAGAGCAGTTCGGGTCTTTAAGGACCACCATGGCACACGAAAGGCTCTTTTTGCGTGTTGTGTGGAAGAACGGTGATGCTCAAAACTTCAAACCATTTGCCGGCCCGCCACCCGCCAGCACACAGAAAACATAGCACACAGTCTGCAAAAATGGAAGCGTATGTGATATGACGCGAATGGTTACTCTCGAAGTCTGGAGGGAATCATGTATGTATCATCGATCTTTGTAGACTCGTTCTTTCAGTTAAACCGTGTGTGATATTTTCGAGTTCCCTTTCCCTTTCCCGCCATTTAGCCGCCTTTCTGCCATCGCCAGCTTGTCCATAAATCCAGTGAGAGCTTTTGCTAGCGTATACCTGCAAAAAATGGTTGAAAAAACAAAAGGAACAATGCCTCATGGCCATAGATATGTGTCAACTTACCAAGCACTACTGATGCTCAAAGAGAGGATGGAGGCGGCGCTAAGGACTCCGCTTTCCGTGGAGCCACCTCGCTGTTTACGGGAAGTTAGTGAAAAGACCCTGTTGATGCTCAGTTAAGGTGCACCCCGGTCTTCGGCCCTAGTGTCAAGTCTTTGTTTGAGGACTATGACTCACTGAAGGTCTTAGTCGATGAACCAAGGTGAAGAGAAATAATGTACGTCTTCCAAGAACTAGTACGAAAAAGCCTACTGCTCTCGTGTGAATTTTGGCTATTAGTCATGGGCACCCACCCGCGACTGGTATCTCAACACTGCTATTTGTTATTTGTCACGTGCAGACACGTCGCTGCTACGATTTTTGGGAGCATGCCCCAGTTATGCCCACGACTACTATATCCTTTTTATTTTTTATAAAAATACAGGCTTGCCACCAATTTGCCACTGGCAGCACAATAGTGACACATCAGACAGGTTGGATCTTTTGTGCCGAGCTAGACCCACCACACACCCTCGATCTACGCCGAGCATCTTGCTACTGCATCCGGCTTCGCCACCCACCGTCCGCCGCACTGGCCTCCGCCTTCATCGCTGATAGAGAGGACGAGGAGAAGAGGACCGCCGGTTATATAGTCGTCTTAGTAAATGAACAAACACTTCAGCTTCGTGCCTTACCTGGTCATGACTCTACGCGCAAGGAAATTATATTCATGACTAGTTTCATATTTTCTATTAAAATGTTGTTTAATTGTATAAAATAACTTTTTTCTAGTAATAATCAACTTTAATTCACATTCATTGTTAGGGACACTAGATAAAGTTTTCCCCACATTACATATCAGATGCGCCTGATGTACACATGTGTGGCTATTGTCAAGATCAACATGTTTAAATCAGTTGTAACATTCATATGTTGTTTGTTGACTAATTAATAATTGGGATCCACCAAGAACACTCTTGATGATGCTTTTGTGATATTAAATGCGCGAGTATATATGTGGCCATACAAAATGGATACTTAATGCAAGAATAGTCGATTTTCAGATGTTAATATTTCTTACTAGTGACATGTATGACAAATAGGCTGGCTAACAAGTAACAACACCCATTGTTGCCCTTAGACTGCTCATAGTGGGAGTAACATTGCTAGTAACATCACATATCTCAAGGCATTTTGGTGACATGACATGCTAATAAATGAAGAAAGAGTGTGAGGTGGTAACATCTGACATGTCATGACTTACGGAATTGCTCTAACATCACACACCTCAAGGCAAGATGAGTCTACAACATAATAAATGATACAATGCATGATACCACATATTAGTTACTACCCACTACGAAGGTAGTAACCTAGACTAGTAACATGGCATATGTTACTAGTCTAAATTACTCCCCACTATGACCAGCCTTAGATATATTCAAGACTTGGACCAAATTTTGGTATCACGCGCATCCTTGCACAAATGGAAGCCTTGGAAAGAACATGCAGGCGAGAGCACCGGGTCAGTCTTCATGACCCTGCATGCAACTGCCATTTCCTTGAGACGAAGAAGTCGCACAGTGAAACGAGTGGTGGCCGCACCCAGTTCATATATAGCAGTGAAACGAGTGGTGGCCACGGCCTATATATTGCAGTGAACACCACAACTTTCTCGACTGGTGTACGTCCAGCAGTAGTAGCTCACAACTCGCTCCCTCCGTCATGAACATGGCGTTCGCCAGCGTGCCGACCATGATCTCCGTCGTCCTGCTTGTTCTCGCCGGAGCCTTGGCGGCGGCGCCTCCTCCCACCGCAGGAGGGCCGCCTAAGGCGCCCGTGACTCCGCCGGCGGGGCCGCCTAAGGCGCCCGTGACTCCGCCGGCAGGGCCGCCGAAGGTTCCCACGCCTCCTTTGACAGGGCCACCCAAGGGAGCGTCGCCTCCGGCGGCGGCCGGCCCGCTCAAGTTCCCGGCACTCCTTGCTTTCGGCGACTCGGTGGCGGACACGGGCAATAACAACTACGTGAGAACCATCGTTAGGGCCAACTTCCCGCCCTACGGCAAGGACTTTGCCGGGCACAAGGCCACTGGCAGGTTCTGTGACGGCAAGGTCAGCGTAGATTTCCTAGGTACGTACGTACTACAATTTCGCATCACTTACTGCAAAGATCCTACTACGTACTATATAGTACTCCAGTGAGTGTGATTATCGTACCAAGTATATTTTGGCAGTATTTATCTTGGTAATACTAGAAGTGTCAAGGTTAGATGATGGTCATATTTTTTGAATGCAGCGTCGGCACTTGGTGTGAAGGAACTGCTCCCGCCGTACCTGAAGAAGGACCTCTCCCTGGAGGAGCTTAAGACCGGCGTGAGCTTCGCATCGGCGGGGAGCGGCTACGACAACTCCACCTGCAGGACTATGGTATCCCTAATTGCGTCCAATCGAGATTAATGAATAACAATTAATGTCGAACCAAATTAACGATGGATCGAGCGCGCTGACAATTACTCTGCATGTGTACTGGTTTTGCAGTCGGCGCTGACGATGGAGCGGCAGCTGCAGATGTTCCAGGAGTACAAGGCCAAGGTGGGCGGCACCATCCCTGACAAGACCCTCTACCTCCTCGTGTGGGGCAGCAACGACATCGTGGAGCACTTCACCTTCGCGGACGGTATCACGGAGCCCAACTACGCCGACTACCTGGTCAAGCGCGCCATCTCCTACATCCAGTCCCTCGTCGACCTCGGCGCCAAGAGGGTGGCCCTCACGGGGATTCCCCCCGTCGGCTGCCTGCCCTCGCAGCGCATGATGGCCGGCGGGATCCGGAAGCAGTGCGCCACCGACCGCAACCAGCTCTCCATCATGTTCAACCGCAAGGTCAGCCAGGAGATGGCCACGCTCAACGCCAAGCTCCCCGGCGTCACCCTCGTCTACATCGACCTCTACGGCATCTTCACCGACATGATCGAGAGGCACGACGCGCTCGGCTTCAAGAACGGCAAGGACGCATGCTGCGGATACATCGGACTCGCAGCAGCCGTGCTCTGCAACTTCGCCAGCCCGCTCTGCCCCGACCCCTCCAAGTACATCTTCTGGGACAGCTACCACCCCACCGAGGCCGCATACAAGGTCATCATCGACGTGATCGTCGACAAATACTTCAAAAACATGCACTAGCTACCTAGCCTCCCTCAAAACCAACCTTCCTCAGAGTGCACCAAGCAACCCATAGTTTCGTAAGATTATTTTGATAGCTTAGATATAGGAATAAAATAGGAGCAATAATAATATGTAATTCCTGGGACCTGGAAGACAAGAGATGCACCAATTTGATGCATGCAACAGAATAATCGCTGTCATCGACAGTTTGGGTCTTACAGAGGTTCGTATGTTCACTTGTGCTAGAAGCCTAGAAACCACGTCATGCCGACAAATGAAAAGTAGCTTTGCGTACGTTCTTTTAGAGTAGGAATAAAACAGGAGCAATAATCTGTCATGGCTGGAAAATAAGACATGCAACACTTTTTTTTCTTCGAAAAATGACGCTTTATTACTCAAAGTTTTGACGTAATACCCTCGGCCTCTGCGTAACTAAGATGCACACAGCCGCACAAGGTTACATGAAACACATAGTTCAACCCAAAGGATATCTGTAAAATAAAACATATCATTGTACAGGAGCAGCTATCCTCAGACTATGCAGTCACCCATGTTGGATAATAAACTTCTTGGCTGAATTCTTCAATTATGTAGACACCTCGGTAAAGAGGTCGCGGTCCTTCAAGCGCTTAAGCGGCGACCATAAACTGAGCGTAGCCATAGACCGATAAATTATCTGCATGAGAGAAGATTTTTTGTCATTAAAAGCCTTGTCATTTCTACATAGTCAGAGCAACCATATGACGGCTAACGCTCCCACCCTGATAAGACTCCTAAACCTAACCTCTACCCCATTTAGGCAGTTGCCAAAAATATTTACAATGCTATGGGAACGTATAAGCTAGATCCTGTCTGAATGATTGACCATATAGTTTTCGCGAAGTGGCACTAGAAGAAGAGGTGTTTAATTGTCTCGTCTTTGTGGCAGCTTCGTTTTGCAAGGTTACCTTTGGTGAGGATAACACCACGGCGTAGTTACCAAGCAAAGACCTTCGTTTATGTGGTATCCTCAGCTTCCAAATCAGCTTATTATTATAAACCGGTTGAATAGGTTGGATTAACGCTTCATACATGGATCTTACAGAGAAATTACCATTTTTGGTAAGTTCCCAGCGGAATATATCTTTCCCTTGAACCAGTTGAACTAATCTAGCAATTCGTTCCAAGAGGTTAACCGGGGACCGACTACATTACGTCTGAACGCCAGAGATGGTGGAGAAGTTTCCATCACCCTTTGAAGGGTTACAACCTTATGACGTACGATCTTGTACAAAGCTAGATATTGTTCTTGGAGCGTGGTTGTCCCCAACCATTTATCATCCCAGAAACATATCTCCGACCTATCCCTAGTATAGAAGGACCCATTTGGAAGAAGTGCCTCTTGGCAGCCATGATACCATCCCAAAAGTGTGAATCTCCGGGTTTCCAAAAAACCTGAGAAATCACATTTGAGCCTACATACTTCCTCCTCAACAGGTTTTGCCACACACCGTCCTCAGTTAAGAACCTATCCAACCATTTACCTAGTAAGGCTTTGTTCTTAACTTCTAGATCGTGGATACCAAGTTCACCTTGATCTTTAGAACGGCATACAACCCTCCATTTTGTCAATCGATATTTTTTTCATTTCACTATCTCCTTGCCAAAAAAATCGTGATCAGGGATAATCCAATCTATGAAGAATTCTTTTAGGCAACTGAAATAACGAAATTATATACGGTACCATATTTGTGAGTACTGAATTTATGAGTACCGATCTTCCACCGAGAGATAGTAATTTTGCTTCCACGACCAAGAGGGGGGGCGCGCCCAGCTATGGGGTGGGCCCCCCGGGCACCCCCTCGCGCCGCCCTTTCGCCTATATATTCCTCACGACGCGAAAACCCTATAGGAATCAATCATACTCCAGAAAGACTCCAGGGGCGCCGCCGCCATCGCGAAACTCCGTTTCCGGGGACAGAATCTCTGTTCCGGCACGCCGCCGGGACGGGGAAGTGCCCCCGGGAGTCTTCTCCATCGACGCCACCGCCTCCATCATGCTCCGTGAGTAGTTCCCCCATGGACAATGGGTTCTAACAGTAGCTAGTTGGTACTCTCTCTCCCATGTACTTCAATACAATGATCTCACGAGCTGCCTTACATGATTGAGATCCATCTGATGTAATCGGTGTTGTGTTTGTTGGGATCCGATGAATTGTTACATTATGATCGGTCTATCTATAAAGTTTGTGAAGTTATTGTTGCTGCAATCTTGTTGTGTTTAATGCTTGTCACTAGTGCACGAGTGGCATGATCTTAGATTTAAGCTCTATACTTATTTCTTAGATTGTATCTACAAGTTGTTTGCACATGTCTATTTCTGGAACCCGAGGCCCCAGAGTGACAACAACTGGGATAACTGGAGGGGAAGACTTAGATATGAGGATCACATGTTTTCACCAAGTGTTAATGCTTTGCTCCGGTGCTCTATTAAAAGGAGTACCTTAATTACCAGTAGATTCCTGCTGGCGTGTAGTTGACACACGTCTGTTGGGAACCCCAAGAGGAAGGTGTGATGCGTACATCAGCAAGTTTTCCCTCAGTAAGAAACCAAGGTTATCGAACCAGTAGGAGTCAAGGAACACGTGAAGGTTGTTGGTGGCGGAGTGTAGTGCGGCGCAACACCAGGGATTCCGGCGCCAACGTGGAACCTGCACAACACAATCAAAGTACTTTGCCCCAACGTAACAGTGAGGTTGTCAATCTCACCGGCTTGCTGTAAACAAAGGATTAAATGTATAGTGTGGAAGATAATGTTTGTTTGCGAAGAACAGTAAAGAACAGAGTTTGCAGTAGATTGTATTTCAGATGTAAAGAATGGACCGGGGTCCACAGTTCACTACTGGTGTCTCTCCCATAAGATAAATGGCATGTTGGGTGAACAAATTATAGTTGGGCAATTGAAAAATAGAGAGGGCATAACAATGCACATACATATCACGATGACTACTATGAAATTTAATCAGGGCATTACGACAAAGTACATAGACCGCTATCCAGCATGCATCTATGCCTAAAAAGTCCACCTTCAGGTTATATCCGAACCCCTTCCAGTATTAAGTTGCAAACAACAGACAATTGCATTAAGTATGGTGCGTAATGTAATCAACACAAATATCCTTAGACAAAGCATTGATGTTTTATCCCTAGTGGCAACAGCACATCCACAACCTTAGAACTTTCCGTCACTCGTCCTGCATTCAATGGAGGCATGAACCCACTATCGAGCATAAATACTCCCGCTTGGAGTTACAAGTATCAACTTGTCCAGAGCCTCTACTAGCAACGGAGAGCATGCAAGAACATAAACAACATATATGATAGATTGATAATCAACTTGACATAGTATTCCATATTCATCGGATCCCAACAAACACAACATGTAGCATTACAAATAGATGATCTTGATCATGATAGGCAGCTCACAAGATCTAACATGATAGCACAATGAGGAGAAGACAACGATCTAGCTACTGCTATGGACCCATAGTCCAGGGGTGAACTACTCACACATCAATCCGGAGGCGATCATGGTGATGAAGAGTCCTCCGGGAGATGATTCCCCTCTCCGGCAGGGTGCCAGAGGCGATCTCCTGAATCCCCCGAGATGGGATTGGCGGCGGCGGCGTCTCTGGAAGGTTTTCCGTATCATGGATCTCGGTACTGGGGTTTTCGCGACGAAGGCTATAAGTAGGCGGAAGGGCAGCGTTGGAAGGCTGACGAGGGGCCCACACCATAGGGCGGCGCGGCCCCCCCTCTGGTCGCGCGGCCCTATGGTGGCGGCGCCTCGTCGCCCCACTTCGTAACCCCTTCGGTCTTCTGGAAGCTTCGTGGAAAAATAAGACCCTGGGCGTTGATTTCTTCCAATTCCGAGAATATTTCCTTTGTAGGATTTCGAAACCAAAAACAGCAGAAAACAAGAATCGGCTCTTCGGCATCTCGTCAATAGGTTAGTGCCGGAAAATGCATAATAATGACATAAAGTGTATATAAAACATGTGAGTATCATCATAAAAGTAGCATGGAACATAAGAAATTATAGATACGTTTGAGACGTATCAATTCCCTTGAGGCCCGGCTGCCAGCGGCTGGTAGTACAAAAGATGTTATGCAAGTTTCTCATTGCGAGCACGTATGACTATATATGGAAAACATGCCTACATGATTAATAGACTTGATGTTCTGTCTTAATGCTATTTCAATCCTAGTCCCAACTGTAATTTGTTCACCCAATACTTGTCACTTGTTATTGGAGAGTTACCACTAGTGTAGATAGCTGGGAACCTCGGTCCATCTTTCATCATCAAATATTCACTCGGTCCTATATGTCATTAGAAGTAGTATCAACTATTTTCTGGTGCCATTACCTCTGTGTTACTGCTACTGCTGTCGTGTTACTCGTTACTATTGCTCTCATATTACTGCTGCTTTCACATCACCCCTGTTACTAGTGCTTTTCCAGGTGCAGGTGAATTGACAACTCAGTTGTTAAGGCTTATAAGTATTCTTTGTCTCCCCTTGTGTCGAATCAATAAATTTGGGTTTTACTTCCCTCGAAGACTGTTGCGATCCCCTATACTTGTGGGTTATCAGCTATATAAACACGAAACCCGTATGAGGACAAATACGGTTCCTACCATATTGTTTGACACTACCTACTTCAGTAGAAGTGGCCAGTAGTCCATATTGTTTTCAGCATGCCTACCGGTGCCCTTGTTGACTACAACTGCATGCAGTGTGGCCGTTGTTCACCAAGGTAAATGCAACTGATCATGTATTTTCAATTCATAAAATGCAGCTGACCGGTGCCCTTGTTGGCTACAACTGCATGCAACTTTCATATGATCATTTCTCTAGCTTGCCCTGATCGGGCTATGATGCTTGGTTGGGCGTTGAAAATTAAGAGGTTAAACTAGTGAGGACCTAGGGCATGTAGGGATGGTGTGTCTCTCGACATAACGTGGCGTGAGACAAAGAGGCTTGGGGTTATATAAAAGAAGATAGTTGAGAGGTGGAAGGAGCATAAGAGCCACATTCACTCTCTTGTCCAGGAAGAGGGCATGATCAAAGGTGAGGAGCATCTTAAATCCTATATTACTTCTTACTATAAGGGTTTGTTTGGCAAACCTGAGGAATCGAATCTATCCCTGGATGAATCCAGGATGGGTGATATTCCACAGGTGACTCCAAAAGAAAATGCTATTCTAAATGCACCTTATTCCGATGAGGAGATTAGGAAGGCGGTCTTTCTGATGGAGCATAATAAGGCACCAGGACCGGATGGTTTTCCTGCCGGATTCTATCAGTCTTTCTGGGGTATTGTGAAGACTGATTTATTGGAATTTTTTTGGAGCTTCATGCGGGATAGTTGGATCTATTCCGTATCAATTTTGGGGAAAACATTCTTTTACCGAAAGTTACTGATGCGGAACGGATCCAACAATTCAGACCCATATGTCTTCAAATGTTTGTTTCAAAATTTTCACAAAAGTTGCTACTATTCAACTGAATTCTGTGGCAGATCATGTGGTGCGTCCTTCTTAGATGGCTTTCATGCAAGGTAGATACATCCTAGATGGAGTTGTCACTTTGCATGAAACGGTTCATGAGATGCACCGCAAAAATTTGAATGGGGTCATACTCAAAATCGACTTTGAAAAAGCCTATGATAAAGTAAAATGGTCCTTTCTTCAACAAACACTTCGGATGAAAGGATTTTTTGATGAGTGGCGCGTTCTAATTAATAATGCCATTTTTTGTGGAACTGTTGCCATAAAGATCAATGATGACAATAGCAATTACTTCCAGGCAAAAAAAGGACTTAGGCAAGGCGATCCATTGTCCCCAATGCTCTTTAACATTGTGACAGATATGCTTGCAATTATAATTGAACGCGCTAAGTTCAATGGACAAATTGAAGGTGTGGTTCCCATTTGGTTGATGGGGCTTATCAATTCTTCAGTATGGCGACGATACAATTCTATTTATGGATCAAGATTTGGCAAAGGCACGTAATCTGAAGTTAATGTTGGAGATATGCCTAAGAGGCAATAATAAAGTCGTTATTATTATATCTTTATGTTTATGATAAATGTTTGCATACCATGCTAGAATTGTATTACTCCCTCCATACCGGATTAATGGGAAAATACGCACTTCATGAAACAAGTTCGACTACTAATTTAGTCAACAAAATATAAGATATATATCACAAATTTTTTATTATTGGAAACATTTTTTTGAATACGAATCCAACGGTATAATTTTTGTAGCATATATCTCATATTTTGTTGATCAAATTTATGCTTAAACTTCTTTCTCGAAATGGGTAACTTCCCATTAATCCGGTATGGAGGTAGTAACCGGAAAAATTAATACTTGTGTGTTATGTAGACATAAAGAGTCCCTGGAAAGCCTCTTGTTGAACTAGCTTGTTGATTAATAGATGATCATGGTTTGCTGATCATGAACATTGGATGTTATTAATAACAAGGTTATGTCATTAGGAGAATGATATAATGGACACACACCCATAATAAGCGTAGCATAAGATCAAGTCATTAAGTTCGTCTTGCTATAAGCTTTCGATACATAGTAACCTAATCCTTCGACCATGAGATCATGTAAATCACTTATACTGGATGGGTACTTTGATTACATCAAATGCCACTGCGTAAATGGGTGGTTATAAAGATGGAATTAAGTATTCGGAAAGTATGAGTTGAGGCATATGGATCAAGAGTGGGATTTGTCCATCCTGATAACGGATAGATATGCTCTGGGCCCTCTCGGTGGAATGTCATCTAATTAGCTTGCAAGCATGTGACAAGGTCACAAGAGATGACATACCACGGTACGAGTAAAGAGTACTTGTCGGCAACGAGGTTGAACTAGGTATGGAGATACCGACGATCAAACCTCGGACAAGTAAAGTCTGGCGTGACAAAGGGAATCGGTATCGTATGTTAATGGTTCAATCGATCACTAAGTTATCGCTGAATATGTGGGAGCCATTATGGATCTCCAGGTCCCGCTATTGGTTATTGATCGGAGAGGAGTCTCGATCATGTTCGCATAGTTCACGAACCGTGGGGTGACACACTTATTTCGATGTTTTATAGTAGATTTGGAATATGAGATGGAGACCGAATGTTTTCGGAGTCTCGGATGGGATCTAGGACATCACGAGGAGGTCCGGAATGGTCCGGAGAATAGGATTCATATAAGGAAAGTTAATTTCTGGGTTTCGGAAAATTTCGGGAATTTTCTTGTGGAAGACCGAGAAGGTTCTAGAAGGTTCCGGGGGGTCCACCAGTGTGCCCACGACCCCCCAGGAGGGGCAAAAGGAGCCGAGGGGGTGCAGCCTGATACGTCTCCGACGTATCGATAATTTCTTATGTTCTATGCCATATTATTGATGATACCTACATGTTTTATGCACACTTTATGTCATATTCGTGCATTTTCCGGAACTAACCTATTAACAAGATGCCGAAGTGCCGGTTCTCGTTTTCTCGCTGTTTTTGGTTTCGAAATCCTAGTAACGAAATATTCTCGGAATTGGACGAAACGAAGACCCAGTGGGCCTATTTTGCCACGAACCTTCCAGAAGACCGAAGAGCATACGAAGTGGGGCCACGAGGTGGCGACACCACAAGGCGGCGCGGCCAAAGGGGGGCCCGCGCCGCCCTATGGTGTGGGCCCCTCGTCTGGCCCCCGACTCTGCCCTTCCGCCTACTTAAAGCCTCCGTCGCGAAACCCCTGATGCGAAAAACCACGATACGGAAAACCTTACCGAGACGCCGCCGCCGCCGATCCCATCTCGGGGATTCTGGAGATCTCCTCCGGCACCTCGCCGAGAGGGGATTCATCTCCCGGAGGACTCTACACCGCCATGGTCGCCTCCGGAGTGATGAGTGAGTAGTTCACCCCTGGACTATGGGTCCATAGCAGTAGCTAGATGGTTGTCTTCTCCTCATTGTGCTTCATTGTTGGATCTTGTGAGCTGCCTAACATGATCAAGATCATCTATCCGTAATACTCTATGTTGTGTTTGTCGGGATCCGATGGATAGAGAATACCATGTTATGTTAATTATCAAGTTATTACATATGTGTTGTTTATGATCTTGCATGCTCTCCGTTACTAGTAGAGGCTCGGCCAAGTTTTTGCTTTTAACTCCAAGAGGGAGTATTTATGCTCGATAGTGGGTTCATGCCCGCATTGACACCGAGACAAGTGACGTAAAGTTCTAAGGTTGTATTGTGCTGTTGCCACTAGGGATAAAACATTGGCGCTATGTCCGAGGATGTAGTTGTTGATTACATTACGCACCATACTTAATGCAATTGTCTCGTTGCTTTGCAACTTAATACCGGAAGGGGTTCGGACGATAACCCGAAGGTCGACTCTTTAGGCATAGATGCCGTTGGATGGCGGTCTATGTACTTTGTCGTAATGCCCAATTAAATCTCACTATACTTATCATGCCATGTATGTGCATTGTTATGCCCTCTCTATTTGTCAATTGCCCGACTGTAATTTGTTCACCCAACATGCTTTTATCTTATGGGAGAGACACCTCTAGTGAACTGTGGACCCCGGTCCATTCTCTTATACGGAAATACAAATCTGCTGCAATACTTGTTCTTTACTGTTTTCTTGCAAACAATCATCTTCCACACAATACGGTTAACCCTTTGTTACAGCAATCCGGTGAGATTGACAACCTCACTGTTTCGTTGGGGCAAAGTACTTTGGTTGTGTTATGCGGGTTCCACGTTGGCGCCGGAATCTCCGGTGTTGCGCCGCACTACATCCCGCCGCCATCAACCTTCAACGTGCTTCTTGACTCCTACTCGGTTCGATTAAACCTTGGTTTCTTGCGAGGGAAACTTGCCGCTGTGCGCATCACACCTTCCTCTTGGGGTTCCCAACGGACGTGTCAACTACACGCATCAAGCAAATTTCCGGCGCCGTTGCCGGGGAGATCAAGACACGCTGCAAGGGGAGTCTCCACTTCCCAATCTCTTTACTTTGTTTTTGTCTTGCTTTATTTTATTTACTACTTTGTTTGCTGCATTATATCAAAACACAAAAAAATTAGTCGCTAGTTTTACTTTATCTACTGTCTTGCACTCTATATCAAAAACACAAAAAAAAATTAGTTACTTGCATTTACTTTACTTATTTCATCATGTTTCCTTTTAATTTTACCACAAAGAACATACCGGTAGGACAAGGGTCTATAATTGGGAGGAACAATATAGAAGAATTTTTCACCCATGTTAGTACCGTTGAAGATTTTGAAGATAGACACTTGGTAGAACTTGCTCCTACTTATGAAATTGCTGCTGCTTGCTTTAGTCCGCTTGTTGGAAACTAAATTTGTTAATCTCAATCCTATAATCCAACACATGTTTCTTACACTTGGTGATTTGGAAGAGGGGGAAAAGAAAGATTTTGTTTTAGAAACCCTTCTTAGAGAATTTGGTGGTCTAGCAAGAGAGGCTAGAAAGGTCTTTGCTAAATTTAATATGCTTGGTTCTCATACTAATTTTGTTGGTCTCCTTGAAAAAATGGATATGGATAGGATAAGGTACACTAATAATGTTAATGATGGTGGGGAGATCAAAGCACCAATACCATGTAAACTCCTAGCTATGAATGATGCACTAGAACATAACTATGCTTGGCTTGTTCCTGAAAATTTGTTCGATGAGAGTAGCAAGCCCAAGACTAACGAGAAGGGAGACGCTGAAACTTATGTATCCAATATACTATGCATGGTTGAGAAAACTCCAAACCCCGCTGTAGATGCACCACCCTTCGATGTCACTTGAGTTACACTTTCTGCGCCTAGCTGAAAGGCGTTAAAGAAAAGCGCTTATGGGAGACAACCCATGTTTTTACTCCAGTATTTTTGTTTTATATTTGTGTCTTGGAAGTTGTTTACTACTGTAGCAACCTCTCCTTATCTTAGTTTTGAGTTTTGTTGTGCCAAGTAAAGTCTTTAATAGTAAAGTAAGTACTAGATTTGGATTACTGCGCAGTTCCAGATTTCTTTGCTGTCACGAATCTGGGTCTACCTCCCTGTAGGTAGCTCAGAAAATTAAGCCAATTTACGTGCATGATCCTCAGATACGTACGCAACTTTCATTAAATTTGAGCATTTTCATTTGAGCAAGTCTGGTGGCCTAATAAAATCCATCTTTACGGACTGTTCTGTTTTGACAGATTCTGCCTTTTTATTTCGCATTGCCTCTTTTGCTATGTTGGATGAATTTCTTTGATCCACTAATGTCCAGTAGCTTTATGCAATGTCCAGAAGTGTTAAGAATGATTGTGTCACCTCTGAACATGTGAATTTTTATTATGCACTAACCCTCTAATGAGTTGTTTCGAGTTTGGTGTGGAGGAAGTTTTCAAGGATCAAGAGAGGAGTATGATGCAATATGATCAAGGAGAGTGAAATCTCTAAGCTTGGGGATGCCCGGTGGTTCACCCCTGCATATTTTAAGAAGACTCAAGCGTCTAAGCTTGGGGATGCCCAAGGCATCCCTTCTTCATCGACAACATTATCAGGTTCCTCCCCTGAAACTATATTTTTATTCCGTCACATCTTATGCACTTTGCTTGGAGCGTCGGTTTGTTTTTGTTTTTTGTTTTGTTTGAATAAAATGGATCCTAGCATTCACTTTATAGGAGAGAGACACGCTCCGCTGTAGCATATGGACAAATATGTCCTTAGGCTCTACTCATAGTATTCATGGCGAAGTTTCTTCTTCGTTAAATTGTTATATGGTTGGAATTGGAAAATACTACATGTAGTAATTCTAAAATGTCTTGGATAATTTGATACTTGGCAATTGTTGTGCTCATGTTTAAGCTCTTGCATCATATACTTTGCACCCATTAATGAAGAAATACTTAGAGCTTGCTAATTTGGTTTGCATATTTGGTTTCTCTAGAGTCTAGATAACATCTAGTATTGAGTTTTGAACAACAAGGAAGACGGTATGGAGTCTTATAATGTTTACAATATGTCTTTTATGTGAGTTTTGCTGTACCGTTCATCATTGTGTTTGTTTCAAATAACCTTGCTAGCCTAAACCTTGTATCGAGAGGGAATACTTCTCATGCATCCAAAATACTTGAGCCAACCACTATGCCATTTGTGTCCACCATACCTACCTACTACATGGTATTTATCCGCCATTCCAAAGTAAATTGCTTGAGTGCTACCTTTAAAATTCCATCATTCACCTTTGCAATATATAGCTCATGGGACAAATAGCTTAAAAACTATTGTGGTATTGAATATGTACTTATGCACTTTATCTCTTATTAAGTTGCTTGTTGTGCGATAACCATGCTTCGGGGACGCCATCAACTATTCTTTGTTGAATATCATGTGAGTTGCTATGCATGTCCGTCTTGTCTGAAGTAAGAGAGATCTACCACCTTTATGGTTGGAGCATGCATATTGTTAGAGAAGAACTTTGGGCCGCTAACTAAAGCCATGATTCATGGTGGAAGTTTCAGTTTTGGACACATATCCTCAATCTCATATGAAATTGTTGCCACATGCTTATGCATTAAAGAGGAGTCCATTATCTGTTGTCCATGTTGTCCCGGTATGGATGTCTAAGTTGAGAATAATCAAAAGCGAGAAATCTAAAATGCGAGCTTTCTCCTTAGACCTTTGTACGAGCGGCATGGAGGTACCCCATTGTGACACTTGGTTAAAACATGTGCATTGCAAAGATCCGGTAGTCCAAGCTAATTAGGACAAGGTGCGGGCACTATTAGTATACTATGCATGAGGCTTGCAACTTGTAAGATATAACTTTCATAACTCATATGCTTTATTACTACCGTTGACAAAATTGTTTCATGTTTTCAAAATAAAAGCTCTAGCACAAATATAGCAATCGATGCTTTCCTCTTTGAAGGACCATTCTTTTTACTTTTATGTTGAGTCAGTTCACCTATCTCTCTCCACCTCAAGAAGCAAACACTTGTGTGAACCGTGCATTGATTCCTACATACTTGCATATTGTACTTGTTATATTACTCTATGTTGACTATTATCCATGAGATATACATGTTACAAGTTGAAAGCAACCGCTGAAACTTAATCTTCCTTTGTGTTGCTTCAATACCTTTACTTTGATTTATTGCTTTATGAGTTAACTCTTATGCAAGACTTATTGATGCTTGTCTTGAAGTACTATTCATGAAAAGTCTTTGCTTTATGATTCACTTGTTTACTCATGTCATTACCATTGTTTTGATCGCTGCATCCACTACATATGTTTACAAATAGTATGATCAAGGTTATGATGGCATATCACTTCAGAAATTATCTTTGTTATCGTTTTACCTGCTCGGACGAGCACAACTAAGCTTGGGGATGCTTGATACGTCTCCGACGTATCGATAATTTCTTATGTTCTATGCCATATTATTGATGATACCTACATGTTTTATGCACACTTTATGTCATATTCGTGCATTTTACTGGAACTAACCTATTAACAAGATGCCGAAGTGCTAGTTCCTGTTTTCTCGCTGTTTTTGGTTTCAGAAATCCTAGTAACGAAATATTCTCGGAATTGGACGAAACGAAGACCCGGGGCCTATTTTGCCACGAACCTTCCAGAAGACCGAAGAGCATACGAAGTGGGGCCACGAGGTGGCGACACCACAAGGCGGCGCGGCCAAAGGGGGGCCCGCGCCGCCCTATGGTGTGGGCCCCTCGTCAGGCCCCCGACTCTGCCCTTCCGCCTACTTAAAGCCTCCGTCGCGAAACCCCTGATGCGAAAAACCACGATACGGAAAACCTTACTGAGACGCCGCCGCTGCCGATCCCATCTCGGGGGATTCGGAGATCTCCTCCGGCACCCTGCCGGAGAGGGGATTCATCTCCCGGAGGACTCTACACCGCCATGGTCGCCTCCGGAGTGATGAGTGAGTAGTTCACCCCTGGACTATGGGTCCATAGCAGTAGCTATATGGTTGTCTTCTCCTCATTGTGCTTCATTGTTGGATCTTGTGAGCTGCCTAACATGATCAAGATCATCTATCTGTAATACTCTATGTTGTGTTTGTCGGGATCCGATGGATAGAGAATACCATGTTATGTTAATTATCAAGTTATTACATATGTGTTGTTTATGATCTTGCATGCTCTCCGTTACTAGTAGAGGCTCGGCCAAGTTTTTGCTTTTAACTCCAAGAGGGAGTATTTATGCTCGATAGTGGGTTCATGCCTGCATTGACACTGGGACGATGACGAGAAAGTTCTAAGGTTGTGTTGTCTTGTTGCCACTAGGGATAAAACATTGGCGCTATGTCCGAGGATGTAGTTGTTGATTACATTACGCACCATACTTAATGCAATTGTCCGTTGCTTTGCAACTTAATACTGGAAGGGGTTCGGACGATAACCTGAAGGTGGACTTTTTAGGCATAGATGCAGTTGGATGGCGGTCTATGTACTTTGTCGTAATGCCCAATTAAATCTCACTATACTTATCATGCCATGTATGTGCATTGTTATACCCTCTCTATTTGTCAATTGCCCGACTGTAATTTGTTCACCCAACATGCTTTTATCTTATGGGAGAGACACCTCTAGTGAACTGTGGACCCCGGTCCATTCTCTTATACTGAAATACAAATCTGCTGCAATACTTGTTCTTTACTGTTTTCTTGCAAACAATCATCTTCCACACAATACGGTTAACCCTTTGTTACGACAAGCCGGTGAGATTGACAACCTCACTGTTTCGTTGGGGCAAAGTACTTTGGTTGTGTTGTGCAGGTTCCACGTTGGCGCCGGAATCTGCGGTGTTGCGCCGCACTACATCCCGCCGCCATCAACCTTCAATGTGCTTCTTGACTCCTACTGGTTCGATTAAACCTTGGTTTCTTACTGAGGGAAACTTGCCGCTGTGCGCATCACACCTTCCTCTTGGGGTTCCCAACGGACGTGTCAACTACACGCATCACAGCCCAGCCCTAATGGGCTAGGCACACCTGCCCCTCAAGGCCCAGCCGGCCACCCCTTTAGGGTTTCCCCAAAATCCTAGGGGGGTGGAAGACTTGGGGGGAAGATTTCTCTCCCCCCTCTTTTGGCCGCCACCCATAGGGCTCGGAGGAGGGGCCAAGGCAACCCTGGCCGGCCTCCCCCCCATATAAAGACGGGAGGGGAAGGAGCGCAACCCTCTTTCACCCCTCCAACCCTAGCCACCCCTCTCCCTCCTCCACATCAATCTGCACCGGCTTGGCGAAGCCCTGTAGAATCTTCTCCATCACCACCACCACCACGCCGTCGTGCTGCTAGGATTCCGAGGATATATACCGCACCTCTGTTTCCCGCTGGAACGGGGAGACGAAGAACTTCATCGACACTGTACGTGCGATCAAGTACGGAAGTGCTGCCAGATTGCAGCACCGGAACGATCGTATACATCAACCACGAGATCTGATCTCGTTTAGGCTTTGGATCTTCGAGGGTTAGTCTCTCTTCTTTCTCGTTGCTTCGATCTTCATAGATTAGATCTTGGCTTTTCCTATATTGGATCTTGGTTTTGTTCTTATTCACGGTAGAAATTATTTGTTTTCTATGCAACGAACCCATAAGTGGTATCAGAGCCGTGTCTATGCTTAGATCTGTTGCACGAGTAGTACACAATGGTTTTGTGGGTGTTGATGTTTTTGTTGTCGCTTTCTTTTTGTGCACTTTGCATCTTGAGGGATGGGGGGATGAAGTGGCCCGAGCTAACTTTACATGACCTCGTTCATGAGACTTGCTCCACGCTTGACATGCAACTTGTATTGCATAAGTGGCTTTGCGGTGTCTGTCTCTCCCACCATAGTTAAGATCCAACTTGCAATCTGCACTTGACAACACTAGTATCAGTGTTGTGGTTCTTGTTCGTAGGTAGATCGGATCTTACTCGAAAGCCCCAAACCACGTAAAACATGCAAACACTTTTTAGAGGCGTCTAACTTGTGTTTGCAGGGGCATATGATGTGATATGGCTATATGATGGTGACTATATTTGATGTATGAGATGTTCACTATTGTATTATGGCAACTGGCAGGAACCTAATGGTTGTATTTAATTTTGTTAAGATCTGCGTGTCTATTCATCATGTAATAGCATTATTTCAAGTAGTTGTTATAGTTGCTATTAGTTATGGACAACCATGAAGTGGCGCCACTGACCTTGACGCCATGCTGGTGATGATGGAGATCATCTCCGTGCTTTGCAGATGGAGATCAAAAGCACAAGAAGAAAGGCTATATCATAACACATATTACAAATTTCATGTGATGTTAATCCTTTATGCATCTTATTTTGCTTAGATCGCGACGGTAGCATTATAAGATGATCCCTCTCACTAAATATCAAGATAATAAAGTGTTCGTCCTTAGTATTTACCGTTGCTAAGACTTGTCGATTCGAAGCATCACGCGATGATCGAGTGTTATAGATTCTACATGTGCATACAACGGGTGCAAGCCAGATATGCAGATGCGGACACTAAGGTTAGACCTGACGAGCCTAGCATTTACAGACATGGTCTTGGGACACGGGATACCGAAAGGTAGAGCATGAGTCATATGAATGATATGATGAACATTTGGAATGTTCTCCTTTGAAACTACATCTTCTCTCGTGAAGATCGGACTTGGTGTAGTGGATATGGTTCGTGTAATCACTAAGACAATGTGAGGGATGTTGTTTTGAGTGGGAGTTCACCTAGTTAATTTAATTATTAAAATGAACTCAATTTATCATAAACTTAGTCTAAACTCTTTGCAAATATGTTGTAGATCATGGCGGCCCCCACCATCAATTTTAATCAGTTCCTAGAGAAATAAAATCTTAAGAACAATGGAAGCAACTTCACGGATTGGATCCATCATGTGAGGATTGTCCTCACTGCTGGACAACTACAATATGTGCTCGATGCACCGCTAGGTTCCCCACCTGCCGAAACTGCTTCCGATGAGGTAAAAAATGTTAACCAAACTCGGAAAATTCACTACTCCCAAGTTCAGTGCGCCATCTTATACGGCCTAGAGAAGAGATTCTGAAGCATTTTGAAAACTGATACGTCTCCGACGTATCGATAATTTCTTATGTTCCATGCCACATTATTGATGATATCTACATGTTTTATACACATTATATGTCATATTTATGCATTTTCCGGCACTAACCTATTAACGAGATGCCGAAGAGCCGATTCTTGTTTTCGCTCGTTTTTGGTTTCAGAAATCCTAGTAAAGAAATATTCTCGGAATTGGACGAAATCAACGCCCAGGGTCCTATTTTGCCACGAAGCTTCCAGAAGACCGAAGGGAAGACGAAGTGGGGCCACGGGGGGCCGCCACACTAGGGCGGCGCGGCCCAGGAGGGGCCCGCGCGGCCTCGCTGTGTGGGGCCCCCGTGACCCCTCCGACTCCGCCCTTCCGCCTACTTAAGGTCTTCATCGCGAAACCCCCAGTACCGAGAGCCACGATACGGAAAACCTTACTGAGACGCCGCCGCCGCCAATCCCATCTCGGAGGATTCTGGAGATCACCTGCAGCACCCTGCCGGAGAGGGGAATCACCTCCCGGAGGACTCTTCACCGCCATGGTCGCCTCCGGAGTGATGAGTGAGTAGTTCACCCCTGGACTATGGGTCCATAGCAGTAGCTAGATGGTTGTCTTCTCCTCATGTGCTTCATTGTCGGATCTTGTGAGCTGCCTAACATGATCAAGATCATCTATCTGTAATTCTATATGTTGTGTTTGTCGGGATCCGATGGATAGAGAATACTATGTTATGTTGATTATCAATCTATTACCTATGTGTTGTTTATGATCTTGCATGCTCTCCGTTATTAGTAGAGGCTCGGCCAAGTTTTTGCTCTTAACTCCAAGAGGGAGTATTTATGCTCGATAGTGGGTTCATGCCTCCATTAAATGCTGGGATAGTGACAGAAAGTTCTAAGGTTGTGGATGTGCTTGTTGCCACTAGGGATAAAACATTGATGCTATGTCTAAGGATGTAGTTATTGATTACATTACGCACCATACTTAATGCAATTGTCCGTTGTTTGCAACTTAATACTTGGAAGGGGTTCGGATGATAACTCTGAAGGTGGACTTTTTAGGCATAGATGCATGCTTGGATAGCGGTCTATGTACTTTGTCGTAATGCCCAATTAAATCTCACAATACTCATCATATCATGTATGTGCATGGTCATGCCCTCTCTATTTGTCAATTGCCTGACTGTAATTTGTTCACCCAACATGCTATTTATCTTATGGGAGAAACACCTCTAGTGAACTGTGGACCCCGGTCCATTCTTTTACATCGAATACAATTTACTGCAATACTTGTTCTACTGTTTTCTGCAAATAATCATCATCCACACTATACATCTAATCCTTTGTTACAGCAAGCCGGTGAGATTTACAACCTCACTGTTTCGTTGGGGCAAAGTACTTTGGTTGTGTTGTGCAGGTTCCACGTTGGCGCCGGAATCCCTGGTGTTGCGCCGCACTACATCCCGCCGCCATCAACCTTCAACGTGCTTCTTGGCTCCTCCTGGTTCGATAAACCTTGGTTTCTTACTGAGGGAAACTTGCTGCTGTACGCATCACACCTTCCACTTGGGGTTCCCAACGGGCGTGTGCTTTACGCGTCATCAAGCTAAATTTCTGGCGCCGTTGCCGGGGAGATCAAGACACGCTGCAAGGGAAGTCTCCACAATCCAATCTCTTTACTTTGTTTTTGTCTTGCTTTATTTTATTTACTTTCTTGTTTGCTGCATTATATCAAAACACAAAAAAATTAGTTGCTAGCTTTACTTTATTTACTGTCTTGTTCTCTATATCAAAAACACAAAAAAAAAATTTTTACTTGCATTTATTTTATCTAGTTTGCTTTATTTACTACTACTAAAATGGGTACTCCTGAAAATACTAAGTTGTGTGACTTCACAACCACAAATAATAATGATTTCTTATGCACACCTATTGCTCCACCTGCTACTACTGCAGAATTCTTTGAAATTAAACCTGCTTTACTGAATCTTGTTATGAGAGAGCAATTTTCTGGTGTTAGTTCGATGATGCTGCTTGCCCATCTCAATAATTTTGTTTAATTGTGTGAAATGCAAAAGTATAAAGATGTAGATGGTGACATTATAAAATTAAAATTGTTTCCTTTCTCATTAAGAGGAAGAGCTAAAGATTGGTTGCTATCCCTGCCTAAGAATAGTATTGATTCATGGACTAAATGCAAGGATGCTTTTATTGGTAGATATTATCCCCCTGCTAAAATTATTTCTCTGAGAAGTAGCATAATGAATTTTAAACAATTGGATAATGAACATGTTTCTCAAGCTTGGGAAAGAATGAAATCTTTGGTTAAAAATTGCCCAACCCATGGACTGACTACTTGGATGATCATCCAAACTTTTTATGCAGGACTGAATTTCTCTTCGCGGAACCTATTGGATTCAGCTGCTGGAGGTACCTTTATGTCCATCACTCTTGGTGAAGCAACAAAGCTCCTTGATAATATGATGATTAATTACTCTGAATGGCACACGGAAAGAGCTCCACAAGGTAAGAAGGTAAATTACTGTTGAAGAAACCTCTTCCTTGAGTGATAAGATTGATGCTATTATGTCTATGCTTGTGAATGATAGGACTAATGTTGATCCTAATAATGTTCCGTTAGCTTCATTGGTTGCCCAAGAAGAACATGTTGATGTAAACTTCATTAAAAATAATAATTTCAACAACAATGCTTATCGGAACAATTCTAGTAATAACTATAGGCCATATCCTTATAATAATGGTAACGGTTATGCTAATTCTTATGGAATTCTTACAACAATAATAGGAACACACCCCCTGGACTTGAAGCTATGCTTAAAGAATTTATTAGTACACAAACTGCTTTTAACAAATCTGTTGAGGAAAAGCTCAATAAAATTGATATTCTCGCTTCTAAGGTTGATAGTCTTGCCTCTGATGTTGATCTTTTGAAGTCGAAAGTTATGCCTAATATGGATATTGAAAATAAAATTGTAACTACAGCAAATGCCATCCAAGTTATAATTAATGAGAATATAATATTGATGGCCGAATTGCATGCTAGGTGGGAAACAGAAGAAAATGAAAAACTAGCTAAAGAGAATAATGTAGCTAAAGTTTGGACTATTACCACCACTAGTAATGTTAATGATTCATATGTTGCTGCACCTCCTACTATCAATGGTAAAATGATTGGTGTTGGCAATGTTTCCACTCCTAGTGCAAAGCGTGCAAAATCGCCTGAAACTGCTAAAACTGCTGAAACTGCCTGTGATAAAACTGCTGAAATTTTTTCCAACATTGGGGATGATGATCCCATTGCTGTAGATCATAATGGTTTAGACTTTGATGATTGTCACATCTCTGAAGTCATAAAGTTTCTACAAAAGCTTGCTAATAGTCCTAATACTAGTGCTATAAACTTGGCTTTCACAAAACATATTACAAATGCTCTCATAAAAGCTAGAGAGGAGAAACTAAAACTTGAAAATTCTATTCCTAGGAAGCTAGAGGATGGTTGGGAGCCCATCATTAAGATGAAGGTCAATAACTTTGATTGTAATGCTTTATGTGATCTTGGTGCAAGTATTTCCGTTATGCCTAAGAAAATTTATAATATGCTTGACTTGCCACCATTGAAAAATTGTTATTTGGATGTTAATCTTGTTGATAATGCTATAAAGAAACCTTTGGGGAGAGTTGATAATGTTCGCATTACCGTTAACAATAACCTTGTCCCCGTTGATTTTGTTGTCTTGGATATTGAATGCAATGCATCTTGTCCCATTATATTGGGAAGACCTTTTCTTCGAACTGTTGGTGCTACCATTGATATGAAGGAAGGTAATATTAAATATCAATTTACTCTCAAGAAAGGTATGGAACACTTCCCTAGAAAGAGAATGAAGTTACCTTATGATTCTATTATTAGAACAAGTTATGAAGTTGATGCTTCATCTCTCGATAACACTTGATATACACTTTCTGCGCCTAGCTGAAAGGCGTTAAAGAAAAGCGCTTATGGGCGACAAACCATATTTTTACTACAATACTTTTATTTTATATTTGAGTCTTGGAAGTTGTTTACTACTGTAGAAACCTCATCTTATCTTAGTTTTGTGTTTTGTTGTGCCAAGTAAAGTCTTTGATAGTAAGGTTCATACTAGATTTGGATTACTGCGCAGAAACAGATTTCTTTGCTGTCACGAATTTCGACCTGCCTCTCTGTAGGTAGCTCAGAACAATATGCCAATTTACGTGCGTGATCCTCAGATATGTACGCAACTTTCATTCAATTTGGGCATTTTCATTTGAGCAAGTCTGGTGCCATTTTAAAATTCGTCTTTACGAACTGTTCTGTTTGGACAGATTCTGCCTTTTATTTCGCATTGCCTCTTTTGATATGTTGGATGAATTTCTTTGTTCCATTAATGTCCAGTAGCTTTATGCAATGTCCAGAAGTGTTAAGAATGATTATGTCACCTCTGAACATGTTAATTTTTATTGTGCACTAACCCTCTAATGAGTTGTTTCGAGTTTGGTGTGGAGGAAGTTTTCAATGATCAAGAGAGGGAAATGATGCAATATGATCAAGGAGAGTGAAAGCTCTAAGCTTGGGGATGCCCCGGTGGTTCACCCCTGCATATTTTAAGAAGACTCAAGCGTCTAAGCTTGGGGATGCCCAAGGCATCCCCTTCTTCATCAACAACATTATCGAGTTCCTCCCCTGAAACTATATTTTTATTCCATCACATCTTATGTACTTTGCTTGGAGCGTCGGTTTGTTTTTGTTTTTATTTTTGTTTGAATAAAATGGATCCTAGCATTCATTGTGTGGGAGAGAGACACGCTCCGCTGTTGCATATGGACAAATATGTCCTTAGGATTTACTCATAGTATTTATGGCGAAGGTTGAATCTTCTTCGTTAAATTGTTATATGGTTGGAATCGGGAAATGCTACATGTAGTAATTCTAAAATGTCTTGAATAATTTGATACTTGGCAATTGTTGTGCTCATGTTTAAGCTCTTGCATCATATACTTTGCACCTATTAATGAAGAAACACCTAGAGCTTGCTAAATTTGGTTTGCATATTTGGTCTCTCTAAAGTCTAGATAATTTCTAGTATTGAGTTTTGAACAACAAGGAAGACGGTGTAGAGTCTTATAATGTTTACAATATGTCTTTTATGTGAGTTTTGCTGCATCGGTTCATCCTTGTGTTTGTTTCAAATAACCTTGCTAGCCTAAACCTTGTATCGAGAGGGAATACTTCTCATGCATCCAAAATCCTTGAGCCAACCACTATGCCATTTGTGTCCACCATATCTACCTACTACATGGTATTTCTCCGCCATTCCAAAGTAAATTGCTTGAGTTCTACCTTTAAATTTCCATCATTCGCCTTTGCAATATATAGCTCATGGGACAAATAGCTTAAAAACTATTGTGGTATTGAATATGTACTTATGCACTTTATCTCTTATTAAGTTGCTTGTTGTGCGATAAACATGCTTCTGCGGACGCCATCAACTACTCTTTGTTGAATATCATGTGAGTTGCTATGCATGTCCGTCTTGTCTGAAGTAAGAGAGATCTACCACTTTAATGGTTAGAGCATGCATATTGTTAGAGAAGAACATTCGGCCGCTAACTAAAGCCATGAATCATAGTGGAAGTTTCAGTTTTGGACATATATCCTCAATCTCATATGAGAACACTAATTGTTGCTACATGCTTATGCATTAAAGAGGAGTCCATTATCTCGTTGTCCATGTTGTCCCGGTATGGATGTCTAAGTTGAGAATAATCAAAAGCGAGAAATCCAAAATGTGAGCTTTCTCCTTAGACCTCTGTACAGGCGGCATGGAGGTACCCCTTTGTGACACTTGGTTAAAACATGTGTATTGCGATGATCCGGTAGTCCAAGCTAATTAGGACAAGGTGCGGGCACTATTAGTATACTATGCATGAGGCTTGCAACTTGTAAGATATAATTTACATAATACATGTGCTTTCTTACTACCGTTGACAAAATTGTTTCATGTTTTCAAAATAAAAGCTCTAGCACAAATATAGCAATCGATGCTTTCCTCTTTGAAGGACCTTTCTTTTACTTTTATGTTGAGTCAGTTCACCTATTTCTCTCCACCTCAAGAAGCAAACACTTGTGTGAACTGTGCATTGATTCCTACATACTTGCATATTGCACTTGTTATATTACTCTATGTTGACAATATCCGTGAGATATACATGTTATAAGTTGAAAGCAACCGCTGAAACTTAATCTTCTTTTGTGTTGCTTCAATACCTTTACTTTGATTTATTGCTTTATGAGTTAACTCTTATGCAAGACTTATTGATGCTTGTCTTTAAGTGCTATTCATGAAAAGACTTTGCTTTATGATTCAGTTGTTTACTCATGTCATTACCATTGTTTTGATCGCTGCATTCATTACATATGTTTACAATAGTATGATCAAGATTATGATGGCATGTCACTCCAGAAATTATCTTTGTTATCGTTTACCTGCTCGGGACGAGCAGGAACTAAGCTTGGGGATGCTGATACATCTTCGACGTATCGATAATTTCTTATGTTCCATGCCACATTATTGATGATATCTACATGTTTTATACACATTATATGTCGTATTTATGCATTTTCCGGCACTAACCTATTAACGAGATGCCGAAGAGCCGATTCTTGTTTTACGCTGTTTTTGGTTTCAGAAATCCTAGTAAAGAAATATTCTCGGAATTGGACGAAATCAACGCCCAGGGTCCTATTTTGGCACGAAGCTTCCAGAAGACCGAAGGGAAGACGAAGTGGGGCCACGGGGCGCCGCCACACTAGGGCGGCGCGGCCCAGGAGGGGCCCGCACGGCCCTGCTGTGTGGGGCCCCCGTGACCCTCCGACTCCGCCCTTCCGCCTACTTAAGGTCTTCGTCGCGAAACCCCCGATACCGAGAGCCACGATACGGAAAACCTTGCGAGACGCCGCCGCCGCCAATCCCATCTCGGGGGATTCACGGAGATCACCTCCGGCACCCTGCCGGAGAGGGGAATCACCTCCCGGAGGACTCTTCACCGCCATGGTCGCCTCCGGAGTGATGAGTGAGTAGTTCACCCCTTGACTATAGGTCCATAGCAGTAGCTAGATGGTTGTCTTCTCCTCATGTGCTTCATTGTCGGATCTTGTGAGCTGCCTAACATGATCAAGATCATCTATCTGTAATTCTATATGTTGTGTTTGTCGGGATCCGATGGATAGAGAATACTATGTTATGTTGATTATCAATCTATTACCTATGTGTTGTTTATGATCTTGCATGCTCTCTAGTAGAGGCTCTGGCCAAGTTTTTGCTCTTAACTCCAAGAGGGAGTATTTATGCTCGATAGTGGGTTCATGCCTCCATTAAATGCGGGACGGTGACGAGAAAGTTCTAAGGTTGTGGATGTCTTGTTGCCACTAGGGATAAAACATTGATGCTATGTCTAAGGATGTAGTTATTGATTACATTACGCACCATACTTAATGCAATTGTCACGTTGTTTGCAACTTAATGCTTGGAAGGGGTTCGGATGATAACCTAAAGGTGGACTTTCTAGGGATAGATGCATGCTGGATAGCGGTCTATGTACTTTGTCGTAATGCCCAATTAAATCTCACAATACTCATCATATCATGTATGTGCATGGTCATGCCCTCTCTATTTGTCAATTGCACTGATTGTAATTTGTTCACCCAACATGCTATTTATCTTATGGGAGAGACACCTGTAGTGAACTATGGACCCCGGTCCATAGTTCACTACAGTAATCTCCCCATAGATAAGCCAGGCAGACAAATTACAGTCAGGCAATTGACAAATAGGAGGGCATGACTGCACGCGTCATGATGAGTACTATGAATTTAATCAGGGCTGTAACAAAGCCATAGATATATCCAGCATGCATCTATGCCCTAAAAGTCCACCTTCAGGTATCATCTGAACCCCCTCAGTATTAAGTTGTAAACAACAGACAATTGCATTAAGTACATGGTGCGTAATGTAATCAATAACTACATCCTTTAAGCATAGCATCAATGTTTTATCCCTGAGTGGCAACAGCATCCACAACTGCCAGAACTTTCTGTCGTGTGTGATTTGTGTCCCCGAATTTGAGAAATGGGGCGAAGTGTGAACCGCTATCGAGCATAAGTACTTCCACTCTTGGAAGGATAGAGCAACATCTCGGCCAGACATCTACTAATGGCAGAGCATGCCAGAATCAAACAACAACATAGACATAACTTTGATAATCCATAACATAATAATTAGCTCATCGGATCCCATCGGCATCGCATATAATATCTTACAGATAGATTGGTCTTACGATCGTGTTAGGCAGCTCGCAAGATCCGACAATGATAGCACATGAGGAGGAGGACAACCATCTGGCTACTGCTATGGACCCTATAGTCAGGGGTGAGGCTACTCACGCATCACTGCCGGAGGCGACCATGTGATGAAGGAGTCGGAGGATGATTTCGGCGAGGGTGCGGAGGGGTGATCTCGAGTCCGGATAGATTGAAGCGGCGGCGGCAGGCAACGGCAGAGAAAGCATCTCAATAGGTTATTTTTCATATCGTGAAACTATAAGTCTCGCTGAGGGGGGTTTTAAAACCGCCCGAAAAAGACTAATATATAAGTATGAAAATGTGGGAAAAGAAAACAGTCGAAGGAAGATCCTGAGGGAGAACCGAGCCGAGCGGAAGCTCTGGGCCTTGCCACCAGGCCCTAGTGTGGCGGCGCCACGTGGCTACTCGTCAAGCCACTCGGTCTTGCAGAAGCCGTGCCAAAATCTAAGACCACAGGCGTTGATTCGTCCAATTAGAGTGTTTCTTTACTAGGATGCGAGAGCAAGAAAGCTTGACGAAAAGCGACTGTATGTGGCATAAGCTGACAGCGTCTCGTGAAGCCTCGGTGTGAATGCGGAAGAAGAAGAAGAAGAGAGAAATATAAATCTGTTTGCATAATGTGTGTATGTATAAACAATGTAGATATCATCAATAATGTGGCATGGAGCCCCTTTATAGAGAGAGAAATTATCGATACGTCGAAGATGTCTACATCCTAAGCTTAGTTCTGCTCGTCCGGCGAAATAAACGATAACAAGATAATTTCACAGGTGGTATGCCATCATAATCTTGATCATACTATTGTAAACGCACATATGTAATGAATGCAGCGGAAATCAAAACAATGAAATAATATTTGTAATTAAATAGCAGATCATAAAACAAAGTCTTTCATGAGTAGCAAAAAAAAAATTTAAGAAGACAAGCATCAATAGGGTCCTTGCATAAGGATTGGCTCCTCAAAGCAATAAATCAAAGTAAGGTATTAACAACACAAGATTAAGTTTCAGCCGGTTACTCAACCTGTATGTCTCACGGAGTGTATCGCATAAAATCAGCATGGCAAGTGCAATATGCGAAGCATGTAGGAGATCAATGCGCGATTCACGATATTTGCTCTTTGAGTGGAGAATAGATGGCCCAACTTTCAACATAAAAGCTAAAGAAGATCCTCAAAGAAGCATCAGATATATTTATCTTTGGCACCTGTGCGAAAACATGAACAATTTTGTCAGCGATAGCATGTATTATGTAAATTATATCTTACAGTTGCAAGCCTCATGCCTAGTGCATACTAGTCAGTGCCCTTTGCCTTGTCCTAATTAGCTTGGACTGCCGGATCATCGTACAATACACATGTTTTAACCATTAGTGTCAAAGCAATTTGGGGTACCTCCGCACGTGTGCGAGGTCTAAGGAGAAAGCTCGCATTTTGGATTTCTCGCTTTTGATTATTCTCAACTTAGACATCCATAGGGTACATTTACATGTCGAGTGCAACTAGATAATGGTACTCCTCTTTTAATGCATAAGCATGTGGCAACAGTGTAGTGTTCTCATATGAGATTGAGGATATATGTCCAAAAGCTGGAGACTTCCGCCATGATTCATGGCTTTAGTTAAGCGGCCGAAAATGTTTAACATCTAACATTCATATATCTAACAATAAATGATGATCTCTTAAGAACCAAAGCGGTGACATCTTGCAACTTTTGCGCGAAGCTCACGTGATGTTCGGCAAGGAAGTAGTTGATGGCGTCCATGGCTATGTTTATCGCCCCTGAAAATAAACGAGCTAATAGCGGAGTAAAGTACGCAAATTACATATTCAATATTACAAATGAGGGAAGTTTTGAAGCTGGCTGTCCCATGAGAGAAACCTTTTTATATATGCGGGAAGCGAATGATGAAAATGGAAATTTGGGATGAGGCTGGCATTTTTTTTTAGATAATATGTAAGGAAATAAATGTGGTGGGTAGATATGGTGGACACGAAGAAGAGAAATGGCATGAGTGACGGCTCGAGATTTTTGGATATGAAATATTCCCTATTGACCCATGCAGGTTTATTTAGCTAGGTTTATTTGAAACGAGCACAGGGTAAGACCGTCGTAAAAACTCATAGACATATTGTAAACATTATAGGGCTTCTACATAGATTTCACATTCAAACTCAATAACTAAATTATCTGAAACTTTGGAAGACAGGTAATGCGATATTTGTGACTCCGATCGTTTCTTCGTTATGGGGTAAATTATATGATCTGGAAACTAAACATGAGCGCAACAATTGCCAATATCAATTATTCAAAAAGACAATTTTAAAATTACTATATTATACAAATTCATGTCTCTTTAGTAGCGAGAGATTCGACCTTAAATATGGCCGCCAAATGCCGCATGAAAATTGTAAATCTAAGGTTTAGCATATTTAATCCATAACGGCGGAGGCGTCAATCTCTCTCCCCACACAATGAATGCTAGGATCCATTTTATTCAAAAAAAAAATAAAGCAAAAACAAGCAAGAAATGTCGAAGCGAAGTATAGATATGTGGAGTGGCGGAATAGAAAAATATGGTTGAGGCAGACTTGATGTTTCATTAGGGTTTCTGGGCATCCCCAAGCTTAGGCGCAGCTTAGTCTTCTTAAAATATGCGGAGTGAACCCGCGAGGGCATCCCCAAGCTTAGAGCTTTCACTCTCGCTTGATCATATTGCATCATTTCCTACTCTTGATCATTGAGCTTCCTCCACACCAAATGAGCAACTCATTAGAAGGAGTTAGTGCAATAAAAATTAGCATGTTCGAAGGTATTTATATGTCATTCTTAACACTTGCGTTTGTACTAAAATATGCTTGAACATTAATGGAACAGAAATTCATCCAACATATCCAAAGAGGCAATGTAATAAAAATGAACTCTATTGTAATCAAATAACGATCATAAGCAATTTTAAAATGGCACCGGAACTTGCTCAAATGAAAATATGCTTAAGTGAAAGTTGCGTACATATAGAAGAAGTCCGCACTGCGTAAAGCCTGGCATGACAATGCGAGCACCTACTGAAGGCTGAGGTCAGAAATTGACAACGACAAGCAGAAATGCGACTGCCAGCAGCGATAATCAAATCTAGTATGAACCTTGCTATCAAGACTTTACTTGGCAACAAAACACAAAACTATAAAGATGAAGGTTTCTACAGTAGTAAACAACTTCAAGATAAAATATAAAATAAAAGTATTGTAAAAAAATAATGGTTTGTAAATACATAAAATAACAAAGCCTTCCATTTAGGCATACGAGAAGTGTATCAAGTGTTAATATGAGAAGATAAAACATCAACTTCATAACTATTCTAATAATAGAATCATAAGGTAACTTCGATATGTTTCTCAGGAAGTGTTCATCTATATTTGATAAATGATATTTATTACCTTCCGCTGCACTCATCGATGACAGCACCAACGGTCGAAGAGGGTTATGTCGGTCTGGCCTATGAGGGCGAATGCATTTGCATTCTGTCAAGACCCGCAACAAATCAGCGGGGACAAAGTTCATTTGTTAGCGGTAATCGCGAAACGTGGCTCGTCGACTCTCCCCGAAAGTTTCTTTATGTTATCAACAGATTAACGTCAAATGGCAAATTTTCCGTGGTGGCTTACGAGTCAAGCATGTGTAAATTTTCTTAGGCAGCGAATACTTGCCGGAGGTATAAGCAGCCGTCGTTGTCCGACAACTTCATCTTAATGATGAGCCACAACCATCATACAGCTTCTAGGAGTAGATTTTCGAAGTTTTAGTTTCTCTCTCTAACTTTTATGAGCATTTGTAATATGTTTGTAACTTTCAAATTTCTGTTTTTTTATATTTAGGACTTGTTAACTACGAAACTTGTAGAAACTTTATGACTAGGAAGTGTGACAATCATCAAGTGTCACAAACCTGATCTACCGTCATGGGATCATCATCCCGAATGTTGGAAAAATTCCGGCGATTTATCGCGAGCGATTTCAACGATTTTGCGATTCAGCCCATTTGCAGCTTTTATAGGAGTGGAAACGACACGCATTGCCAGCGCAATCATTTTGCCATTGATGAGCGGGAGGTGCGGCAACATATGAATGTCATTGAAAAACATTACTGGGTGGTTATTAATAGTCAAACTGTGACATTCTCTTTTGAAAACTAGTTTTCATTTTCTTGTTTCCCACCCTAGCATGCAGTGGGACCGTCAATATTATATTCTCATTAATTATAACTTGGATGGCGTGCCTATGAGTTACTGGTTTTATTTTCAATATCCATATTACAGACGTAACCTGCCGACTTCAAAGATCTGAAGGCTCAAGACCTACTATCCCGGCTGCCAAGCGATGTCAATTTTTGATGAGCTTTCTCAACGATTTGTTAAGCGATTTGTGTGCTAATAAATTCTTTGGCATAGCTCAAGTCGGGGAACCGATGTTCCTATTATTGTGTGAAATTCCATAAATTAGCACTATTTTTATAAATATTATAAAGTTAATGCCTATAGTTATTACTAAATTGTTTAGATAAGTACATTGTTGTTGAAATTATTATTTTAATGAAGTTTTATCAACATGTTTTGAACAATTTGAACGGCCAATGAGCTATGTGAGAATTTTATTAAATTCGACATTGAGTCCCTATCATTCGCAAGCATAGACATGATAGCATCGTCTTATCACTCAAGGGAAGAAGGTTTCTTCCAGCGAGTACCTTCTTGCCTGTGGAATGCTTTGCAGTATTATACTGCATTCGGAAGTGATTGTCATCATGATATCAAGGAGCTGTTGCTACCGAAACTATCGATAGAGTACCAAAAGAGCTACATCTTGTATTTTTTGAAGATACAAGCTCGATTCGAAGAAAATTGCGATCTGCGTAAAAGTTTGGATGACATCCAAATAGTCCATGGGTTGAGGCTGGCAGATTTCATTACTTTCCCAAGCTTGAGCAAGCGTTCGTTAATCTAATTGTTTAAAAATTCATTATGCTACTTTCTACGAGAAATATGAGTAGAAATTTTAAAGCGAGGAAATCTACCAATAAAAACATCCGCTACACATTTGAGTCGTTACATCAGAATCAAATACTGTACTAGAAGCTGAAGATAACAGCCAATCTTTATGCTTCCTCATAATGAGAAAAGCAGTACAATTTTAATTTATAATGTCACCATCTGGCATCTTTGCTACTTTGCATTTCATGGATTCAACAAAGAAATTGTTGAGATGGGACGGCGACATCATCGAACAACACCCGAAAAATTGCTCTCATAGCAAGGTCTACGATACTGCGAGTTCAATTTCCAGAAAATTACTGCGATAGCGGGAGTGGAAGAACGATAGACGATGCGTAAATCATTATTATTGTGGTGTAGTGAGACCAACTCGTCTTTTCAGGAATTAACCATTTTTGTCGAATTAGTAAATAAAGCAAGCTAGGATAAAATAAATGCAAGTAAACATTTTTTTGTGTTTTTATATGGCAAACAGGATGATAAATAAGTAAAAGCTAGCAACTAATTTTTGTAATATTTTGTTATAATGTATAACTTAGCAAAGATAGTAAATAAAATAAGCGAGTACAAATTTTTTTTAAAGTAGAGATTGGATTATTTGATGAAATTGTGTGTGGAGGGACTTCCATGCGGCGTGTCTTGATCTCCGTGCACCTTGGCCGAAGATTTGTGACGATGGCCAGCGTGCTGCCAAACGCGTTAGGGAAACAAGTAGAGGTGTGATCGTGCGCTCAAGCTAAAATTTCCACCGATGAAAACCAAGGTTTGCTCGAACGAGGAGAGCCAGAAGCGCGTTGAAGATTGATGGCCCGAGGAAGGGGGGGGCGATGTCGTCTTGAAAGCGTAACACCGAGTTCAGCGTAAATGGGAGCGAACACCTGAGCTGAATAGTAGCGCGCTTGTTGAGAGCGCTTTTTTGTAGCTGGGCGGTGGTGGTTGTCAATCTGCCTGAAGCCTGTGTGACAAAGGATTAGATGTATATGGTGTGGATGATGATTGATTTCGCGAAAGAAAACTTGATAGGGCAACAAGTGTTGCGATGGGAGTATTAGCATTGGAGGCAATGTGAAAGAAAATGGGCCAGGTCCAATCCGTTCGCTAGAGGTGTCTCTCCATAAGATAAATGCATGTTGGGTGAACAAATTACAGTCGGAGCAATTGACAAATAGAGAGGGCATGACCATGCACATGCATGATATGATGAGTATAGTGAAATTTAATTGGGCATTACTGTTTATTTAAGTGCATAGGCCCAGCTATCCGGCGTGCATCTGTGTACTAGCAAAAAAGTCGCCACCAGGTTATCGTCGACCCCTTCGATGTCGAGTTGCAAACAGCAGAACAATTGCATTATTAAGTATGGTGACGTTAATGTAATCCAGTATCGCTAGAAAACACCGTCCTTGGACGCAGCATCGATGAACCCGTACCCACTGACAGCAGCACATCCACGGCCTTATAACTTTGCGTCGCATCAGCCATTAATGGAGGCATGAACCCATATCGGCATGGGCGTGTGCTCTCCTCTTTGGGTTAAGAGCAAAGAAACCTGGCCGGAAGCCTCTACTAATAACGGAGAGCATGCAAGATCATAAACAACACATAGGCCAATAGATTGATAATCAGCATAACATATTCATTCTGTCCATCGGATCCCCGCCACAAAGCACAACATATAGAATTACGGATGGATGATCTTGATCCATGTTGGGGGGGAGAGCGAGAAGCTCTGCTCTGGGCAAGCTCATCGTAGACATTGAAGCGCATGAAGGAGACAACCATCTAATAACATATGGACCCATGGTCGGTGGTTTTCATATATGAAATAGATAAGCTGGGAGGCAGACCTGTGGCGATTGAAGAGGAAATTCATAGAGTGATTCCCTCTCCGGCTGAGTCTTGAGTCTCGAGGAATCTCGGGTGGAGGGTTGGCGGCGTGGCTCTCGGTAGGTTTTTAAAAATTGTGTCGTCAGGCAGAAAGCCTAAGCCGTCTTGGCGAAGAGAGGTTTGCGTAAGCTAGCTAGAAAAATAAACGGAAACGAAGTCGGAGGAAGATCCTGTGAGGCCACGGCCGGGCAGCGGCGGGCCCCCTCTGGGCAGCGCCCAAAAAGCCCTGTAGCCGCATTTTTAAATGGCTGCCGTCTTCCACCTCGTCTTCTGGAAGCTGCGATGAGCAGAAAAGAGAGAGGAAGAAGAAAATAGACCTGGCGTTGATTCGAGTCGATTGAGAATATTTCTTTACTAGAATTTACGGGAAACCAAAAACGGCAGAAAACGACAGCGGCTCTTCGGCCCATCTAGCTAATGGGTTAGGGCCCGAATCTTGGAAAGTGCATAAAATCGACATATGTGGTATAAAGCATGTAGATCTCATCAATAATATTGTTTTTGCATGGAACATAGGAAAATTGTCGATGCGTCGAGGCGTGTCGATTTACACAAAGTATTTAGGGGATCTCTCTGAAGAAATCTCCCTAGAAAAGATTATAGATGAAAATACTAAATTTTCGTAGGAAATCGTAATTCGGTTTGGTTTAACATTTTACCTCGCCGAAAACTTTGATTTGAAATGAAACTAAGCGATTATCGAGCACATATTGTAGTTGTCAGCGGTGAAAATTGCCGCACGTTTGTCCTGCATGATGAGTCCAATGGTGCTTCCCTTTATTGTTCTTAGATTTTATTTCTTCTAAGGGCTTGGGTGAAAAAATTGATGGTGAAACCATGATCCCCACAACATATTTGCAAGGTTTAGACTAAGTTTATGATAAATTGAAGTTCATTTTAATATAATTAAATTAACTAGGTGAACTCCCACTCAAAACAACGTCTCCACATTGTCTTAATTGTTACGCGAACCATAGTCCACTACACCAAGTCCGCGTCTTCAAGAGAGAAAGATGTAGTTCAAGAGAACAAACTTCCAAAATGTTTATCATATCATTCATATGACTTCATGCTATTTTTTTAGATTATCCCACATGATCCCAAGATATCATACGCAGAAATACTAGAGCAATCGAAGTCGAAACTTATATTTACGAATATTAAAAAGCATCTGCATATCTGGAAAAAGCACTTTTTGCCGTTATTTTGCACATGTAGAATCTGCTATATAACAACTCGATAAATGGCAGTCAGATATTGCTCGAATGCGACGAAGGGAACCCAGCAGCGATAAATACAAGGGCGAACGCATTATCTTGATATTGTGAAGGTCATTCTTATAATGCTAAAGTAGATCTAGCACAAGCTCAAGATTGCATAAGATATCACATGAAATTGTAACATGTGTTATGATACATAGCCCTTTTATGTTCTTGTGCTTTGATGTCACAAACATGAGGAGATGATATGTATGATATTGTCTATGTCCCCTCATCACCGAGCATGGCGTCAAGTCGATGAAAAAATACGCATGGTTGTCCATAACTAATAGCTTAACTATAACAACTACTTGAATAATGCTATTATGATGAATAAAGATACGCAGATCTTAACCCAAATTAAATACAACCATTAGGATTCTATACGATTGCCATAAATATAGTGAACATCTCATACATCAATATAGATCACCATCATATAGCCATATCATCATGCCCCTATAAAACCTGGGTTTGGCAACTCTAAAAATTGTTTGCATGTTTTGCGTGGTTTGGGCAGTAAGACCTAAGTTCTCTACTACGAGCAAACCACACAACAAGTGATACTCGAAATCAGGAATGCGAATTGCAAGTTAGATCTTGCCCATGACAGGAGAGCGACACACCCAAGCCCACTATACTACAATACAGGGTTGCATGTCAAGCGTGGAGCAAATCTCATGAGCGAGATAAATGTAAGTGCAGCTGGGCCACTAAATCCCATCCTCAAGGCTGCAAGTGCACACAAAGCAACAAAGCTCAGCACCTTGAACTAGATTGTTATTTACTCGTGCAGCGGATCTAAGCAGGCTGCGGCTGTCCACTATAGTTGCGTTACATAAACAAATGAACTCTCTGCGAGATGGGCTAAGAACAAAACCAAGATCCCAATATAGGAAAAGCAGAGATCATCCATGAGGTCAGGAAGCGACAGCGAAGAAGAGAGAGGAGAAGAGACTGACACCTCGGATCCCAAAGCCTAAGCGAAAGAGATCAGATGGTGGATCTCAATGATTGATCTGCGACTGCGTTCGATCTTTGACTCTACGGCATTTTTAAGATTGCCCCGATAAAAACACGTGCGATGTCGATGGTTCTTGGAGTGTAACTCCCCCGTTCGGCGGGCGAGGTGCGGTATATCCTGGGTCTAACGGCACGGCAACGTGTGTGTGTGTGATGATGATATTATTCTCTGATGACGGGGAAGGGGGGGAGGGTGGAGGAGGGGGCTGGAGGAGTACGAGGCTTCGCCGGAAGCCGTGCGCGGAGTGATGTGGAGAGAGAGGAGGAGAGGGAGAGGAATGGCCACTAGGTGGAGGAGATGAAAGAGGGTTCGCTCCTTTCACTCTCAAAAGTGTAATGAAGGAAGAGTGAAGAATGAAATGAGTTTATAATGGGGGGGGGGCAGAGGCGGGGTTGCCTTGATACTCCCGAGCCTATGGTGGCGACCAAGAAGGAGGAGAGAATCAGCTCCCCCAGTCTCGCGCCTGGGTTTTGGGAGGGGAGGGAAGCAAAGGGAGGTGGCGGCTACAATAGACCTGTGTGTGAAAGAAGAAAGGCTTGGGAGGTGTAACCTAACCCATTAGGCGAGGACGTGATGGGAGGGGTGTAGTTATTTAGATGGATTGTTAGGCTGAAGGTGTGATGCGGTACAGTTCCTAGTTGAAGAACCAGGTTGTCGAGGCGATGGCCTGTGTGAAATCGGCGGCGAGCTGCATTGAGAAAGGTTGATGGCGGCGTAGTGCGGAGGAGGGCGGCCCGCCCGAGGCCGGCTAAATGTTAGCGTGGGGCTGCACCACAGGCAGCCACGCAGCTAGCAGGCGGGTGGTTGTTGTCAGTCTCACGGCCTGTGTAACAAGGGATTAGCGTATTGTGTGGAGGATGATTGTTTGCAAGAAAAGCGATGGAGCAAGCATTGCGGCGTTTTAATGATACGGAAAGTAGCAGAAAATGGGCCGTAAAGTCCACGTTCTGAAGATCATCTCTCACAGAATAAAAAACATGTTGGGTGAATAAATGCAGTCGAACAGTATTCAAATAGAGAGAATTAGGCGCTAATACGCGTAAATGACTAAGTATAGTGGATTTAATTGGGACATTCTGACAAGAGAATTATGGACCGTAATCCGAAAACATCTATATTAAAAAGTCACCTTATTATCGTCAGTATCGATGATAAAAAAATTAGTTGCAAGTATGGTTTTGAATTATATATTGCGTGTATGGTCTTGTCTAATCGGCTGTGAAAACTACGTCTGGACCTCAATCAAATATTTTATCTCTCCATGTTGATTATAATATATACTTCTTTAAACTCTCTCGGAAAAACTTTACCTTTTTATTTCTTTTTTGCTTTCTTCTGTTATATTTGTCTTCTTTAATGTAAAAAACAATAACATGTCCTGAATTTCAGCTCTACATTGCCTTTGATCTCTCATTGATGGGTTGAAAACTTTTTTCACTCTTCTTAAAAAAGCAAACGTCCTGATAACGACTTATCGTGGGTCGTAAACGTATTTATGTTGTTGTTGAAATGATGTGGCGGCGGCTATATCATTCTTCTGTAAGATCCGCTGTTGCAATATTTTGGGTGAGGTCATGTTACGTTGCTATTCACTCTACCGGTCAACGGCAGCGTCAGCGGGACTGTACTCTAAACACCGCCTCCGCGTTTCCTGTTCGTCAAGTGTGTGGCGAGACTTCTCACGCATCTTCTCGGGCTGAGCTCCCGTGGTTTGGCTGATCTCCTGAAGACAGCGGATCCTCCCTCTCCGGTTTTGTTGAAAGGACATCAGATCCACAATGTGCATGTGCTCAAGCGCTGCTGTGCGCGTCTTACGGGAAAAGACGTTCTTGGCTGCCTGCCGCCTGCCGCAGGGGGCGGAGGGCGTTTTTTTGTGCATCTTATTTTTCTTTTTTTCTTGCTATCCTGCGTGATTCCTTGGCGGCAACTTCCTTTACCACATGAAGTCAATAATGCAACATGCATATTTTATATACCATTCCCTGCTTTTGCGATTTACTATACCTGGCAGCTTCTTCAGCATTGCACCACTATTTCCGGTTCAGTTTGTTGAAAACTTGCGTGTTCAGTTTCTGATCGTTATTTCGTTCGCGTTCACGGATATTGTTGTAACTTCTGCCTGCAGGCTTACACCCCAATGTTGATACAAAGGTGCGTTTCGGCGCGAGCAGTGCTGGCATACGGCGGGCAATAAGTGCGCATAACTTTCGGCAAAGCTGATGCGATCCATT